>NW_020312154.1:0-62790 GCF_002999335.1 Cyclospora cayetanensis | reverse complement strand
AATATCAACATCCAATAACACACAGTGCACACAACAAAACACACACACACACACAACAACACACACACACACACACACACACACACACACACCAACACACACACACACACACACACACCCCCACACACACACACACACACACACACCCACACACACACCCACACACACACACACACACACACACACACACACACACACACACACACACACACACACACACACACACACACACACACACACACACACACACCAAGCGGCGAAGCCGAGTGCGTGTGTACGCTGGGCATGTGCCTTCCACAGCGGCGGCACTTTGAGGAACAGCTCCTGCTGCTCCGTGCGGAGGCGCGTGTGTCTGCTGCAGACTGGAGGCCTTCCCACCTCTGCTAATGCGTCTGTACAGCCCTCGCATGCACCCACCCCCGCAGTGCCTACAGGGGCCCCCTGGGGCCCTGCGAATTTCGCCCCCGTGGGGGCCCCCCCCGCCGCATGCGGAGTCCCCTCCGCGGCAGTCGATCCTTTCGCCGCGCTCGCAATAGGGGGCTTTGGCGAGCCAGGATATGCAGTCTTCCGCGCAACGCCTGGTGCTGCTTCCGCCGCTGAAGACCCCTTCGCTGACTTGGATGCTCTGCGCCATGTCTCCTTGCAGCCGCACTCCTAGAAAGGGGCCTTACAAGGCAGTGCTTTTGACGGCCTGAGGGTGTCTCGTGTTAGGAGGGCTCATCGAGTCTAAGTCTGCTTGCGCCTTTTTGGTTCAAGCGCTCTCTTATAAGGAGCCTGTGGTGCAGTTGCACGAATTGCCTCTGTTGATCGTGTGCTGCGCTGCGTGAGTGAAAGGCCTCTCCCCTCGCACATGGGCGCGTCGTCGCTCTCCCTCTGTCGCTCGCTCACACGGCAGCGACCAACAGCGGGCAAAGGCGAGGAAAATAGCAGACAAGGGCGTGCCGAAGGCCAAGCTAAGAGCTCGCTGCACATTGCTAGATTCTAGCAGATGCCTCTTCTAAAATGCGTGGGAGGCGTGTACGTAGACATGTGCGTCTTTCTGTTGTAGCTCTTCCTCTCTTTCTCTGTGTGTGTTTGTTTGTATTTCTTTGTATGTATGTGTTTGTATGTATGTGTTTGTATGTATGTGTTTGTATGTATGTGTTTGTATGTATGTGTTTGTATGTATGTGTTTGTATGTGCTATTGGCGCCTGAGGGGTCTCGTGCAATGCTCCTGCCTTTCCTGCTGTTTATTCTTGGCGCGGCGTCTCACTCAGCGCAGTACACCTCGAAAGATTCACCAGGCCGTCTCGACAAAAAATCTAACGGGCGTTTACTGCCCTGCGGCCTGAGCCGCAATACTGAGAAAAGCCTTGCAAAAGGCGCACCCCCACAACAGGTGCTTTGGCGAAAGAGCTTACAAGCCTTCAGCTGGAATCCAGTGCTGACAAGACAAGCTGCTCAGCCGGAAGGACCAACCCCTGAGTCTGCAAAGAGGCCCTCTTCACAATCATTTGCATCCTTCTGCCCTCCCTCCTGTACGACACGAGACTGCCTTTCAAGCACCACGTCCCAGGGGCCCCTCGTTGTCTCTTTCGCTTTCCTTGGCTCTTGTCGCTGCTACATGCGAACACCGCGCGCACGCAGTTTAATAGCTCGCTCTCGAGTGTCTGTACACGCAGAGGCACCCCCGGAGCAGAGTACCGTGGACACATAGAGAAGGATGCTGACGCACGCAAGCGCTCCCCATTGCGCTGGAGACAGGGGGGAAGAAAGGAATGTACCTCGTCACTAAGGGGAAGCATGCCACCCTGTAAAGCCTCTAGGCTACATGGGGCCTTGGCAGTGCGTCCCCCTGCTAGCAGAGAGCGGAGCACAGCCCACTGACCTTCACGCCTACGCACTGGAGTGGTAGCGGAACGAGGGGAGCTGAATAGCGGGGGGGTGGGAAAGGGGGGGAAAGCTTGGCAGGCGTTGGATTAAGGGAGGAGGGGCGTGCTGGGCGATAGGGAAGGGGGCAGAAGGGGGGGGGGCGGCTTACAGTTTGGAAGAGTTTATGGAGGTCTGCAATTTGCTGTTGATTTAGGCTGCCTTCAGCAGCCAAGGCGAAGGCCGACTCTGAGAACGCCGCGTAGAGGCTGAAGCCCTCTGGAAAAAACACATCGCACCGCATGGTGTAAGGGCGTCGCTCGCCGATTGGGAATGCACAGGCAAAGTCTGCGATACTGGTGGACCTTCCTTTTGGCTGCGGAAAGCCGCAGCTTGCTACAGAGTAGCCCAATCCGCAACCGAGAGCTGCTAGCCTGCGCTCTGCAAATCAATCTCCCATGCCACTGTGTACCGTGGGGTCGATTGAAGTCCGCGATAACTTTGCTTCTGTCAAGCGCCAGATGTACGGGAAGCGAAAGACGGCAACAGGGCAGGTCCTCTTCCGCATCTGAAGCCTCCTCATCAGCTGCGGGCACATTTCCATGAGAGGCATCTGAGGAAAGCGATGCCAAAGTAGGCACAGCGGGGGGCTCACAGAAACGCGAGGGGGAGGACAATGGGTCGAAAGAGGAAGGTGAAGGAAATTCAGCCGGATGAGCCCTTTCCATCGTTCTGTACAGCCGCGAAGATTAAAAGACAGCAGAAACAACCGTACAGTTACGGGAGATGTGCAGCACCCGCAAACCACGGGCATGCACAGCTCGACATCGGTCACCGACCGACCCCCTAGAGAAGCCAAAAGCACTCCCAAAGAGGAGGGAAACTGTCGTCATGAGGCGGGTACACAACTTGTCTTCCCCATGACTTCGAAGGAGGGAGGGGGCCCCCCTCCCTCGGGGAGGCCCCGCCAGGGCTTCCCAGCATGCAAAAACGGAGCCGATGGGCAGCCGCCTTCATGAATAAAGGCGCAAGTACAATAGGACGAAATGGAAAATGCACAAGACTTTTACGTGTTTTCTTGCTCAAACATCTAACTCACCGAAAGGCAACCTTCCGCTTGGCCACGGACATGCAATGAGCTCATGAGCACCTCGCGAGAAAACACAGGAAAACGCGGGAATCAATGTACTTTTAATTCATAATAATACGTTTTTAAATAGTGAGCCTCCACGCTTTGGCAGTTGATTCCCCTGTTACTCATAAATTACTTGGATTTCCTCCCCTCGTCACGCTAGCATCCCTCTTTGGGCGTACTTGTATTCTTCGTCTCGCACTGCGTGTGCGACCCTTAAAGGGGGAATGGCGGTGCTTTTGCAGACCTCCGTTGGCGACTTGACCATTGATTTGTTTGTGGATCGGTGCCCTCTTCCCTGCTACAATTTTCTGGCGCTTGTTCGTTCCAAATATTACCACAATTGCATTTTCCATTCCATAGAGAAGAATTTCATCGCCAGAGCAGGCAACCCTGCAACTGCCTCGCGCGCCTGGGGCCTAGGCCTTACCCTTAATGGAAATTCCGCCAATGAAAAGCAGACAGATGACGTCGGCTGCAGCATCTGGGGAATTCGCCATCTCGTGAAATCCCGCCAAATAAATCTCAAGAAGCGCGCGCGGGAGCTTGAGCTGCAGCGTCAGGAACAGCAAGGGAGGCTCTCTCTCCTCCCAGCATCAGTATACGCGGATGTCGAGTTCGACATGCTCGCGTACCAGTCCTTCCCTGAGGCATCTCTGGAAGGAGTGGGCTGCACGCTGAGTAAAAGTCAGGTAAGCGACAAAGCCATAGGAGTTCCTTCTTGTCGCTTCTGCCCGCTGGACGCCAATCCAAAGCTCAAACACACGAGAAGAGGAATGCTCGGAATGCTCCCGCATGCTGCTGGCAAGGCCCCAGGCGGCACCAGTTGTTTCTACATAACCCTGAGGCCAAATCTGACGCAGCTGGACGGTAAACACTCGCTTTTTGGGGAGGTTGTTGAGGGGGAAGACACCCTTGACAGGCTCAACGACGCCTTTGTCGACAGCTCTCATATCCCGCTTACGGTCAGGCACTCACTTACCCACACACATACACACTGCCTTCCAGGGGTCACTTCGAAAGCGACCGCAGCTTCTTTCCCCATCCACACCCTTTTGACATGCGCATACACTACTAATTTAGCCCCTGTACAGCTGTACAAACGTACCAGAGATGCAGAGCACGCATTAATATATATATATATAAACATGTATTACTGTATATACATGTATGATTGTATAGATGTGTGTCTATATATGCCATTCAAACTTGGATATTGTAGCATGGTGAGAGATGGGTTCTTTAGGCTACAGAAGGGTGCGCGCACATGTGCCGATGTACTGTCTCGATTGCACTTATGTATGTCATCTATGTGTCAACTTGCATGAATAGTTTCAATACTTCGGTCGGCGTGCCGCGTCTTGGTGCGAGCTCACCTCATCCTTAGGCAGAATAATACGAAGGGTTTGCATGAGGACTCTGGGTATGTAATAATGTGACCTGGACGCGCTTGCCGCTGTGCGTAAATGAAGATTTTATTGCTGAGTGCTCGTGCGGTTTTTTGTACCAGCCAGTGCGGATACTTAGGGCGTACATCCTGGACGACCCTTTCTTCTGCAAGCCTCAAAGGGCGCTTCCTCTCGCTAGCAAAGAAAAGGAAAATCCTGCTGATGGGGAATGCAGAGAGGAGGAAGAAGCAGATGATGTAGCAGAGGTAGATGCAGAACGGCTGGGTTTTACTCCACCTGCTTCGCCGGAGCCCCTGGCTGCTGAAGCCTTGAGCGACGAGGAGACAGACGAAATCATGGCCATAGAAAAGGTGGATCACAAGGAAGCAGAAGCCAGGAAGGGTAAGCGAGGGGCAGATCTATGCAGACTTGGGAATCGAAGGACGTGAAAAGCGTCGCAAAAATACTGTGACAGTCTCAGACAGAGCCGCGGGGATTGGTTCGTGAAGGGCGATTTCTGTTAGAAAACGGCCCTCGAGCGCTGTTTGGATGGCATTGGAGCCACCGTTCCGGCTGTATGCACATAAGAGGCATACTGCTGCAACTGCGAAAAGCAGTTACTCTCCAATCTGGGGTTCTGTTTGTCCGTTTTCTTGCGTGCAGTGACCCTCGAAATATTGGGGGATATCCCGGATGCAGATATGGCCCCGCCGGATACGGTCCTCTTCGTTGCAAAACTGAATCCGGTTACGCAGGACAGCGATCTCAGGCTCTTGTTTTCACGGTTAGTCATGCAAATGAATAACTTACGCATCCGATCAATGTGTTGGTATGTACATGTGTGTGGGTATGCATGTGTGCATGTATGCACGCCCTGTGCATCTATGTGCATGCTTCCGTCACTCCTGATGCAGAAATGAGCAGTGTGTGGGACGGGTGAGCAGTAGACCACCAGGGAGATATTAGCGCCGTATCCCACGTGCCATACGCAGTTATCACATTATCAGCAGAAGCGGCTGCTGCTTCAGCCGCAGCCTCAGCTGCTGTCTGTCCATGTTGAGGCCTTTTCAGGTTCGGGGATGTAGTGTCTTGCGACATCATCCGTGATTCCCGCACGGGTCAGTCTCTGCAATATGCTTTTGTCGGCTTCAAAAAGAAGGAAGAGTGCGAAGCTGCATACTTCAGGATGCAAAACGTTCTTGTCGACGACAGACGGTCGGTCAAATCTATCTACACGGGGAACACCAATTCATCACATTTAGCATCTACTCTGTAGTCCTATGTCATTATATTGTAAATATTGTATTTCGCTTGGGTGACCTTTGTTTCTTTGTTTATGCGCTTTCGCATTCGAAAGCATCCAGACGGCTGCGCTGTTAGTATGCATTTTGGAAATTACTGGCACCTACGGAAATCCATGATTCAAGCTTTCAATGCCCTTGCACTGAGCTGCAATTTCTGGGAATCGCCTACGTGCTCTATTCTCTTTTTAAAAGCTCGATATGCATCACCGTCTCCGAATGCTGTGTTTGCGCACTCAGCATTCATGTGGACTTCAGTCAGTCTGTTGCTAGGGAATGGAAGTCTTTTAAACTTCAACAGCTCAAAGCACCGAACGCTGCAGGAAAACCCCCCGCAGCATCTGGTGCATCTAGTCATTTCCAAAATAGAAGTCGACAGCAGCAGCAACAGCAGCAGTCTGATGCCCCCAGCAGAAGGCACAACTCTGATTTACGAGGAGGGCAGCAGCGCGATAGTCATTTTAGAGAACGGATAACCAAGGGCAAACAGGAACGGCCTGGAGACACTGCCGCACACAAGTACCACCGTAGGGGCAACTGGGGTAGGAGCCGCAGCAGAAGTGCCGGCCGGAGGTAGTCTAACTTTAGTTTAAATTATTTATTGGCGTTGCCTTTCTGTGTGTTTCTTTTTCTCCCCCTCCCCATTTGCGTCTTCCTCTCCAGAAAAAGAGATGCGCGAGGAAGAGCAAGGCCTTGCAACCTGGGCCGAGGGCAGCCACTTTTCGACAGAAGCACAGGGAACAAACAGCTGTTTACCTAATGTTTGTATGGCTGCTTTTGTTTGCGAATATTCATTTTAATTTTTTTAGCGTAGGGGTTTTGCAAATGAAGGCTGAAGGCGTACGGCTTGCTCGCATTGGTCTGCGGTAGCTTGGCATCCCCAAAAGGTTTTCTTCGAAGGAGAAATAACAACACATTTGAACACGTACAAATGATTTAGGCCATATGTTCGCGTGTTTCTAGGTCTATTCCAATCGATTGTTTTTGCTGCACGGCTCTCTGCATCGTTTTTTGCTGATGACGACGTGCGGTGTGTCTCGGTACTGGTGCTTCTCACAGTACCCGTGTATCATGCTCCGTTCCTGAGATCAGTCCATGCGAATTCCTTTGTACAGTATCTCCGTCCGCTTGCTCCGAGCTTTGTTTTATGCTTTCTAGTTTGCTTGTCTAGAGTCGTGCATTGTTTTCATCCGTGTTTTCCCTTAAGCCTGTTTGTGCCATGTCCACTCCCTGCATGTGGTAGTATAAGTGGGCTCGAGAGCGGTATTTTGTCTCCGCTTTACCGTCCGAAAGCAGAATTCAAGCTAGATGACGGATGAGCGGAAATGGGAAATAGTGTCTCGTGGACGAGAGGTGGTTCGGGCATTTCTTTTATCGGAAACGCAATTCGTAGCCAAAAGCTCACCATGCCGCTAGTGAGAGGCATCCAGGGAAAATGGCTTACACGGAACCCCTGCTCTGATGGACAATTAGAAAGCAATATTCCTTCATAACGTTTTCCCTCACTGCTTCTAGCTACGGAACACTGTTGTCCCCGGCCTAAAGATGAAGCTGTTACGTACTTCAAGAAAATGGAGCTGCTCACTTAGGTGCATAGACATTCAAGTTGGGTGGTCACTTTGAGTTCCTCTCAAGTGATGATCAGCATACAGGACAGCATTGCTGTATGCGCTCCTACTTATCACCATTGGCTGCACAGCCACTTTTGCAACAGGCCTAGATCTTCAGGCAGAAGGAAAAAACAAGATTCGCTATAAAAGTTCGAGAGTCGCTTATGATTGTTGTGGGAGCATTTAGAAGAGCATAGAAAGTCACCATCAGAACAGCGCATGATACAGATTCAACTTCGCCCCTATTGAATATAGATGAGGTAGCAAACTTTGTTGGAACAAGTAGATGATTCATGCGATCATATGCGCATAGACGTTACGCAATGTAAAGAATACCACCACAAACGTACTGCTGCATGCATGAACTGCGGAGAAAAATTCCTCTTCCATAGTGTGTGCTGTACATGGAGCATAATCGCACCGAAGATTGTGCGAGACAGAAGGCGAAGCTGAGCAACAAAAAGACTTGAATTCATACGATGGTCCGCATATATCTGCCTCTTGTGGAATAACGACATGTAAGGCCATAAACGTCATATCATTTACCTTACGCCTTCCCCTGGCTTCGCGCCACGCGATTGACTTCTCAGTATACTGTGGGTTTTGCATCACGGAATCCTGTCGGGAAACAGCAAACTTTTAGCCTCAGCTGGAAAAACAATGCCACAATGAAGATTCGGTTTTTTCCATTTTTGTTTTCATTCATCGAAATTTGCAAAATCGCCGCTGCTTTCGATATTGGATTCATCAGCCAGACTCCTATGCTTAACACGTTCGACCTGACTCCTCCCCAGGTAAGCCCAATAGCAAGCTCCCTTCAGTGACCTGAGACTGCGGCTGTCGCTTTGCAAAGCACATCTACGTGCTTAAACGATGTTCACTGTCTCTTTCTGGGGATTGCATATACCGCGCCTGTTGGTGTATATAGATTTTCTATATCATCCGTTCTCCTCTGAATTCTGAGATTGAGTTATTTCCTATGCTTGGTTGTTGTAGGCCCGACAGATCTTGTATTCGGAAGGCACTCCAGGTGAGCTGTTGGATGTGTTCGTCTGCTGCTGTACTTTTTTCGACAGCGTGGAGTGCGCAGCTGAGACTGTGCAGCTCCTCCTGTGGCCAAAGTAATTTCTCCCGCACGTTGCCCACCTACATTCAATTCGGCAGTCACACAAACCCTCAAATTCCATCTACATCCTCCTATGGTTCCCGATAGCGAAGCACTGACCTCGGCCTACAGCAGCTCTTGTTAGTCCACTGACATCAGCCATTATCTCCCGTGCATGTACATAACCCTCCCCTTGCATCAGCCACCCTACACGCGCACTCGTATCAGCATTCAAAGGCTTCTTCATGAACACTTCACGCTTGCTTCGATTAACGAACATGTCCATACAAAGCAAACATGAATGCGCCGTTATATGTGCTACAGACGCCTTTATTTGTAGCCTATCTCATTTGATGCATTGCAGATATCGTGCCGGTGAACGAGGAGGGCAGCGAAGTCACACTTCCGATCTCCCAGAACCCCTACGGCCAATGGGTCATAGTGAATGCAGCCAATGCGTCCATCCGCAACTTTGGGGGGAACGCGAAAAAGAATGTTTTGGTTAACAATGCCTCCGGGTAAGCTGTGTGGGCTGTACTGTCCAGTTGCAGCAACGTGCGGAAGAGCTGTCCCCTTGAGGGCAAGCATATAGCAAACTAGCAGAAAGGCGTACAAGCCAATGGCCTAAAAGGGATTAGCTCAGTCTAAGGGGAAGAGTGAAAGGAAACGTCTATGTGAATGACATGTATGCGCAGGCGAGTTGATGTGGAATACGATCCCGTGCGATCCGCGGGAGCGCAGATTAAGGTGAGCACCGCCAGTGCACAATGCCAGGACCAGAGAGAGCTCGAGGGCAAGCATTACAGCCTACGCTACTGTGTGCCGCATCAATATTTTTGTATGTGCATGTACAGTGTTACGCATATATATATATATATGTACATTTGTCCGAAATGTGTGTGTGTATGATAGCACGTGCTTGATGAGCATCTTCACTACTCTGTGTGCGAGTAGGCACATATCTATCCGTATCTGCATACAATGATTGCATATCTGTGCATGTGCAACTTCGTGAAGGCCGATTCACGCATGGAAGTCTATGCGGCTCTTTGTCGGCACGGTGCTGGTGCACATGCCAGACAGCTTCTGTTTGTCGAGTTTCCTGCGCGTGTGCCTTGCCGCCTTGCTTTGCTTCCTTCTCCTTCAGTTGATAGCCTGCATGCGCCAAGGCCACTGACCCCCCTTCGCTCGCGTTTGCATGCACTCTTTTTTCAGATATTCGACAATTCTGGAACGCTGCACCTGAGGGAGCCCAACGACTTTAAGGAACTGCCGATAGTTCAACCCTACGGCGCGAATTCTTAGCAAGAACGCGTAAGCGATGCTGGACATGCAACATGAGGCCCCAATCAAAACATACACTCATCATGCAGAGACATCCTACACACAATGCCAGAACTGGAGCACCAACATTGTCTGCAGTTGCTGATATAGCCACCAGGTAGAGCCGGCAGCGACACCCAGCAGCGTGTGGGGCAGCAAAGGCTGCTTTTCAATGACCCTCAGATGCATGGCTCTCGTTGTATGTCCAGCCGCTGACTTCCAGCGTTTGCTGCAGTGCGCGAAGCAGCAGTTGCTGCCGGTGCGCAACATCCGCCCCTATCCAGTCTCGCCGCCTGATGCTGCAATACAATATGCCCATTTGGTGCAGCTGTCGTGTTTTCAAGAGCGAAGCTCCCAGCAGCGCCCCCGAAAGCGGACAGTAACACCCCTCAGAGAGCAAGTCTACGCACGTATCCGGCCAGGTGCTGCTGTTGAGCTGCTGATTCGGTAGCAGCTGGGCAAGCGTTTCGCGTATTTCCCTGAACAGAGCGCACTCAAGGAATGGCCACGTCAGCAGGACTCCTCCCATATGCGTTAGTGGCAGCATAACCCATGCCTTCTGAGACACTTGTAGTAGGCGTTCGCGGTGAGCGTTGCAGCTGCACCCCCCCCTTGGTACATGGCTTTGCGCCTAGTGTTCACCGCTGTCTGCTGCCTGCTAGCATCCCGCTCCGAACCAATCATAACTGGCAGTAACTCCCGCCTCCCGAATATGAAAGCTTACTCGGACTTGAGATGAACGTCAACTGTGTACGGTCCCACGCGATGCGGGCCTTCAGCATCGACTCCCAATAAGCGATGCACTGCCAAGGCGAGACACTTGTGGTACTCCTGAGCACAGACACGCCAAACGCTAACGTCCAAGCCGTAGAAGCTAGGCCGTAGAAAATTGGTGAAAGTGCACGGTTAAAAAAGGAACGTCAGACACGCTGCACGATTCCCTAACTTCCAGTTGTCTTGTGCAGGAAAAAACCGTAGCCTGGTTCGGGGCTTGAAGCTTTTCAGGGATGCGCTTAGAGGCTTTGGCAGTTTACCTGGGGTTCTACCTCTTGAAAATGCCGCTGGTTGTCCTCAATGAAGAGCTGCAACGAACGGGGAGAGGCTGAGAGGACCTCCGGAATCTGAGACACCGTAGAAGAAAACTCTCAAAACCTAATTATAAGCCCTACGCCGTGGTCACCGCGACCAAGGGGGCCTCCTTAAGGCAGAAAGAGGGGGGGGCCTATGACCACTCTGGCAGCTGTGTTAGAATTTGGTGCGGTTAAAGGTTTGGCGTGGTGCATGCGGCTGCACCTCCAAAAGCAGCGTGAAGGCTATGCGGCCCAATTGGCTGGCCCTGCAGGCGATGCTAGGTACTTCTCCCAGCTGTACGTACACCTCGAGGAGCTTCAGACACGTCTCTGCATTCTGTAACAGAAAGCATCCATCAATGTCCAGAGAGCCCTCTGTGGCGTGATGATCACGCCATGTGAATGGAAGGCTACCGCGCCCTCGCGTGTGCAGGCCTGCCAACCCCCCCTCCCTCTTCCCCCCCAATACAGCTGACTGGCGTGTGTCTTGAACCCTAACTGCATGCACAGATAGGCAGTACCTCCTTCACATGTCCAGACAGGGCGACCCCATCCAAGAGGTTGACGAGCTGCTGGCCGGTGAAGCCGCGCTGCACGCAGACAGCCCAAATGCCAAACCCAAAGAAATGCCCGTACACCATCACCTTGAGAGCACTGAGCGCTACGCGTCTAGCCCCCCTCACACTGTACCCGGAGGTGCAAGGCTTGACTTAGGAGGGCGGCAAGAGTCTCAGGTCCAGCGGCTGCAGCCTTGGCAGCACCAAGGGCTGCCAAGGAGATTTCACACGGGGGAAGTTCGCCGCGCCTTTCCTGCAAAAGCAGCGAGGCAGACAGCGCCCAGCGCAAAAGGCACTGGCAAGGCGTGTACCCTTGTGGATGTCACCCCGTTGGCTCCGGATGTGTGAGGAGCTCTTTCCTCTACAACAGATTCACCGCACCAGCACGCTGATGGCTGCCCATTCAACCTCCGCTCCACCAATCCAACCCCCTTTTCCACTTTCCCACCCCGAAACGACGAACAGCCTTACGGCGAGAAGAAAGTTAAGGGCCCTCCAACTCGCTTCATGTTTGACCCCGAGGTTGCCCAATGAATGGGCGCACATAGCAAGCTGCCGAGTTGTCATGGTGCTGCCGGCTCTGAAGCGCACAAAGGGCAGCCGCGAAGGAAGGGCTCTTCTATGCAGTGTTTGCTGCAGGTGTGGCGTGGGTGCTTCATGGTGCATGCCACAAACTCCAGCTACCCTTGCCTCTCTCCCTCAGAAGCAGCCAAGAGCAGGGATCCCCAAGAAACGAGTGAAGCAAAACACGCGCAATCTCGAGGTGCAGCGAAGCGAGAAGGCCTCTACTCTTAAAGCTTTCTTTTCGCGCTAAAACGCCAACCTCTTTCCCCTTCCCTCCCTCTACCTTCCCTTTCCCCTAATGAAGCCACCGTCCAGCTACCGCTCTGTGCGCAAGGCTCGCAGCCCTCAAAGGCAGTACAATCGGCGCTGTCTGGAGACACTGGCAGGAAGTCGCAGCACGTCACTGCCGCCAGCCTAGAGCTCAGCGTTCAGGGATAACTATACCGCTCGATGCGGGTGCACGCCGCGAGAATAAGGCCTTTTTCTCTGAACTCCTGTTTGGCAATGGCGTGCAGCAGGAGGCACAAACTCGCGTTGGGGAGGCTCTGGAGCTTTTGGAGCTTTTTTCTCGAGAGGAGTGCAGGCGGAGGCGGACCGAGGTGCTCCTGCACGACCGTTCCAATGCGCGCAAGCAGCTTGCTGTCGCACATCTGGAGGTGGAAAAGAGACAGCGTTAGCAGGGAAAGGCCCTGCCCGTCGAGCTGTCGCAGCTGCTGCTTCTGCCGGAGACGCTTCTGCAGCACGAGCAACAAACGCCACGGCAGCAGCTTTAGCAGGCCGAATTCGTACAAACAGCAGACCAAAGATTTTGGACTTGCTGTAGCTGCCCGCTGCTCAACAGCCCACGCGCAAACCTTAACCAGCTTCAAGCTCAACCTGTTGAGGACGCTGCTGCTGCTGCTTTCGGTGCTGCCGCTGCTGCCGCCGCGGCTCCTGTGCGCTTTTCCCTTGTGACGGGGAGTGGCGTCGCCTGTCTGGCTAGCTGAACCGCTGGCTGGAGGGCTATTTGGAGGAGGCTTGCCAATAATCTCCAGGTGCTCCTCAGCATCGACACGCGGATCTAGATGCAATCTGCGGCACAGGCCCACATTCCCCCTGCATGCCCCCCTTCCTGCCGCACGATCACCGAAATGCAACAGAGACTGCGGTAGCAGTAGCACCCCAGCCACCATCAACGAGCCACAGCTGCACCGTAAACTCTACTAGGTCCTTTTTACTTGCGAATCGCGTATAAGACGCAGGCTGCGTCAAATTCATTAACCTGTCCTGCATCTCGCAAGACGTGCTGCATGAGCGCTGCTAGGTGCATGCGGTCTACTGCTGCGGCAGCCGCGGCAAAGCACCGCAAGCTGCTGCACGCTTCCGATACAGAGAGGCCCCCTCTCTGCAGTGCAGCACAAATAGCGCATGAGGAGCAGCGGCAACAGCAGCAAGGAGTCGGTTGGTTCGGTTTCTCTAGAGCGGCCATTTTACGCGGAAGCCACAACAGCGGGGGTCGACCTTTGTACGATTAGCGTTATAGGACTACCTTTGTGTGCCTCAGCATTTGTTTAAGAGTGCATTTCCACAGAGGGTGAGTTCCTGGAAGCCCCAGTTTGCAGCTGGCGCGCGCAAGCGCATGCAGCTGTTGCGGCGAGAGCTCTCCGTTGGCCGCTTCTGACGCGGCTGGCGTTGTCGCTGCTGCCGCCGCAGTCAAATCTTTGATCAGCTGCAGAAATCCTGAATGCTGCTGCAAGAGCAAATGGCTGGTGCCGCGGATAGCGGCGAGCTGCTGCAGCTGAAACACCTTCAGAGAGAGCTTCGTGCTGCTGTCGGCGCTGCACTGCTCGATCTCCTGCAGGAGAGAAAACAGCGCCTGCTGCTCTCCTCTGACTGCATCTTGAGGCAGCAGTGCAGCGACAGACGCAACCCCACTGCCCGACCTCTCAGGTAGCCGTGCGTGAAGTGCCGCGCGCATCCAGCAGCGCTGCGTTGCTCGGCTGGCAAAAACATCGCTAGATGTGGCGAGAGATGATGCCGAGGCTTCAAGCCTGTATACCGCGCAGGCGCTGGCGGGCGCGGCTATTAAACCTTCGTTCCTAGTGGCATCAAGGGGCATTCGCTGTCGCTCTTGCCCACAGCTACGTGTCAACAAGCAGGGAACAGCTGAAGACGCCCTGCTGCCAGCCCGCCTGTGTATTGGCTCTGCCGAAACAACAGGAGCGGGAAGGCTAACAGCGCGTCGCTCAGTGTAGAATACCACGGGAAGAGCCAGGGGGCCTCTAGCGCTCACCCCGGGGGGGGGCCGCACAGGAAACCGCATTGCACAGGCTTCTTTTACCCATCATCCCGTACTAAAACATTTTCGCTCATGGCCCATGCGCCTAAAAAGCACCAATTTTCGCAAGAAAATGTCTGCAGGCCGGTCTTCCGACCGAGTCTTTCGCAGATCGTGAGTCTTCGGAGAAGACCTCCATCATCTCACGCTCGAGGGCCCCCGCCTCCCGCCGCCCCGGCGCCTGCGTTTGCCGACGCGCGCCAGCATCTGGTGCTGGACATACAGCTAATTTAGCGTAAATACTCCGCAAATAAGCTGCAATTTGCTGTTAAAAGTGACTGTCTTAAAAACGGTACGCATTTGGCAGGAACAGGAGTGACTCAGGCGCGGTGGGCTGTGTGCGTCGATCGTCTCGAACCTGAATTCGAGATGCCCATACACCCCAAAACGGTCTTTACTTGAACATTTTGGCCCTTGAGGGTGGCAGCCGCGCTGCTGCAATGACTGTTCCCAGAATTTCGCGTAGATGTTCTTCCGAGGTGCTTTGGCCTAAGCCGTCCAGACCATGGGGAAACACGCTCTGGAACTGAGGCATCCGCTGCATTTCAGGCTCTTCGTGCGACTTTGAGGCAGAATGCGTCAAATTAGGTGCACTGCCCTCCCCAGTGGCCACTGCCGTTTGTGCAGGTGCCTCAGCAGTAGGATGGGCGGCGCCTGCATCGAGAGAGTTCGCCAGCGGTGAGGCCGGGGCTTCGTGTTCCCCCGGCGTGGAATTTTTCTGCTTAAATGAGACTACAGGCTCTTCTTCCTGCAAGCTTCCTGGGGGGAAAGGTTGGAAATGCCAATTTGAAAAACATGCGCATAGAGATCAAGTTGCGTGTATGAACTGTCTGTTCTCACCTGCATTGTATACCTGGGCATACAGGAAGAAAGAGTGTATTTCAAGTTCAAAAAGGTAGATTGAGAAACACAACAGGCTTCATTGAAACAAAACAACTGACTATTAGCCGCTGTGAGCCATTATACCCATCCGCCAACTTGTAGAAGACCACTCCATCTTGTGCAAGATTGGCGAGGAACGTTACTGGCGCATCGCCGACCTGAGCAGTATAAAGTTTTGGTCGCAAATGCCGATGTGCGTATTCAGCTCGAGTTACACAGTTACTGCGTGTCTTACATTCGTGAGGCCCACAGCATGGTGGACCTCTACCAGTAATCCGTCAGGATTAGAGCTGCCCATCAATTCGACTCCCACGCCTTTCCCGTTCTGTCAAAAAAATAAGGCGATACACCGAAAGTGTAAGCAGCACAGTGACGGGATAGAAATGCCACCTCAAACATAAAGTCCGCATTTTCAGGTCTGAATCCTGTATGCTCCATAATCTTTTTTTGCCTGAGCGAGCGAGGGCAACACGTCATGCGTTAATCGCAGCAAACGGGAGCCGACGAAGGGAAATGCTGTCATACATTCGCTGTTGCTGGAGTGGGTCAGCTGGCCGTAGGGGTTGTCTGACAACTGGTTTTGTAGGACTCTCCACCAACGTGCCCGTGTTGTCTTCAACATGAATGCGGGCTTCGTCCGTCCGCTCTACCTAAACCATGACATTTAATTCCAAGATGTTCGGAGCAGAAACCACAATACACGATCGGGGATCTTTCGGGGCGCATGGAAAAGTGAATCACCTACCGAGTACGAAATGTGCACGGGGACGTTTTTTGCGTCGTTGATGATTCTGCAGAGGCTTCATGACTGTTTCGAAACTCTCACTACGAAGGGACACTGACGTAGTCATAGGATTTGTTCCAACATTCAGTATAGAACCTCCTCCACGCCTGAAGATCAACCACGCTTCAGAATATCGCATTCGAAAATGATTAAGACCATGCCAACCAACTTTATGTAGATTAGCTGCCCATGAGGGTTTCGACTTCTGGGCACAACAGTCGTTGAGACAGTGTCCACCACCAGCACGTCCACTTTTGTAATGTCTGAAAACATGAACTGGATGAGTTCGCAATTCCTTTGTGGCTTGAGTTGCAAAGTCACCAAATCCGTATGCCGCAAAGGGTTTGCCATCGAACAGGTTCTTCCCATGAGCAAAAACAAAACCTTGCAGCGAAAAAAACCATAACAGATACTTTATCCGCATTTTCGTTTGCCCAGTAGAAAAATTAATTTGCAGTGAATGGCCAGCCCCCACACTGGGGACCCCCGTACACCGGAAACTGCTACGGAGATAGCTATATTGCCGTTCTAGTCAAACGCGAGCTAGTATTTACCCGTCATTTAGATATGTTATCATACGTGAGGGAATAAGGAAACCCGTTGAATGCTAACTTGAATGGCCTGCAGAACCACCCATCTTGCTATCTATTCCACAAGCAAGCAGTTATAGAAGTGCACGGGGTAGGGATTTAGGGTTCTAAGAATTGTTTGAAAAGATAATATAAATAGCCTGCGTCTTACACATATAGCTGAGCTGTAAGTAGGTGAGGCAAGAGTACGAATCACAGAGCCTTTATAAGCTAAACTCGGTAGTTCAATTACACGTTTTGCAAAGATGTCAAGTTTGGCAGTTGGTTTGTGCTCTGACAGAGGTGTCCATTGCAAAACGCTTCGTCTACTATGAATTCAAACATGTGTTATCGCCCTGCGCAGTCTGCAGCAAAAGTGTAACCAACAGCAATCAGGTGCTTTCAAGAAATCTGCCTGCACTGTTCACGCCCGGTACCCAACAGCAGTCGGTCATTTTCCTTGCCGTTTTCTAATCTGTTACTCTGCACAATCCCCTGCATCTTATGCGCTGTCTGCTACCTATCCTGTTTCAATTTTCTTGAACCTCTCGGCTTCCAGGAGAAAGCCAGATCTCAGACTTGCGTGAGTGCCTTTCTGGCAGTGATCTACATTGAAGCTGCTTAAGAACAAGGAAAAAGGGTTCAATGCGCTTAGTGCCGCGGACCGATGTACGAAGACGCTTCTAAATCCAGTATGACTGATAGGGGCACTGTCATTCTTCATGCGCACGCACGCCCTGCCACCAGGATTGATTGCACGGTGCTTTAGAGACACAGGTCCTTGCAGATGCGGACTGTATACTTTTGTTGCAAAAAAAGAGCAGCTCAGCACACACAACGGAGCACGCAAAGCTCATAGCGTTAACACAGGAGGGTTTCAAGTTTGGTGAACGATCCGTGCAGAGCAACCGCAATCGGTCGGCCGCAGTAGCAGATGCATGCGGGAGCGCCGCATCTGGGTCGGAAACTGACACTTTCTGTTTGTTAAATACATATATATGTACTCAGAGTTGCGCAGATTTTGTGTGCTAAACGCTGGTCTGCTCGCAGCGAGTGCCGGGTTACCACGAGGGGTGTTCTTAGCTACTCGGGGCTAGGCGAGTGTGTGGGTGTGGTGGCCTCTGCTGGCGAGGACTGTGGTCAGTATTGGCCCCAGAAGACTTTCTGTCAAGCGATTCTGCAACCTTTTTATCATGAGACTTCGCCGAAGAGCACACACAGGAGGCAGTGGTATGCAGTGTGCTGTTAGCCCGTCGTGCTCACCCGAGAAGCTGCAGTCTGGACGAAGAGGCGGGACGGGCACGGCCTGCAGCGCGTTAGGAAACGTCGCTGCCCTTTGAAGCTGTTTTTTGGTTTTCGCTTCATTTGGATCTTTCTTGAATGTGGCGAACTCCCCCGTGCCAGTCCTGGAGGAGACCTCTCTGTAGACAGACCTAGTTGGACCGTGCGCCTCGCGCCGGTGCAGCTACGGGACGGTTCGCCGTTCCGCTTAAAATGCGGGGGGATGAAGAAGAGCGAGCGCAGCGCAGCGCGCAGGAAGGAGCGCTGAATGGTTTGGTCGAAGCTGCAACTGCGGATTTCGCAGGGGCAAGAGCGGCTCGCACCGATGCCCCCGCCAACTGTGGCAGCTCGCTCTCAGAGCAGCTACAACAACTGCAGCAAAGGCTTGCTGCCATGCGGTGGGAAGACGATTTCCCAAGGGAGGAGCAGAGCAAGTACCCAGCAGATGCCCAGAATGCGGCCGGTTGTTGCGACGGCAGCAGTCGAGCCTTTGAGCGCGAGGGAGTGAAGCAGTCTTCAGAGCCACACCCTCAGAAATCCCTAGAAAGCAGCGCGAAAACTTCCCTAGGCAGCTTCATGATGGCGCTTGCTGCCTCTGCTGCCCACTCCGTTGCCGAAAAAATCGAACAGTCGGCGCACCACCTCTTCAAGCCCCCAAGTCAGTGTTTTCTGCACTCGGATTGCGTGAAGGGGGCGTGCAGTGTTTCAGGCCCCTAACACAAAAGCAAGCAGCTGCCGTCATCGACCTCCTGTCTGTCTCCCCAAAGGCGCACTCCTTCACCCCCAAATTTGTCTTGCGTTGTGTGGTGTGGTTTTTCTTGCCATAGGTCTCTACGAAATAGCAGATCGCGTCTTTTTATGCGATCGAACAGAAAACGCCTCTCCTCTCAATGCCTTGATTTCCTCTTACATGGACGCCACACACCCGTTCAGCTATTTGGTCATAGACATGGCGGATAAGCGCCGTCGCAGCAGTGCGTTCAGAGACGGGCCCTGTCATGCTACTGCCAATACTGCTGCTAAAACTGCTGCTAGTACTGCTAATACTGATGCTAAAACTGCCGCTGGTACTGCTAATACTTGCATTCCCTCAACTGACACGCGTAGCCGGGGTGGGAGTATCCGCACGCAGACGCCCCCACGTCATCAGAGGCCTAAACACGAGGCGGGAGAGCTCGCCGCATCTCTCGCTGTCTCATCATCTTTTGCGCCACTGCCGCTGCCAAATGCATCACCAGCAGCATCGCCGGAAGCAGCAGCTTCACCTCCAGCATCAGAATTCAAGACTGGCACCACCCTAGATGCAGAGTTGTGCGGCCTCTCCTATCCGCCTTTGCGCCTGTGTCTGTCCCTCTGCGTCAGCGCCGGCAGATGGATGCGGGGAGATGACAAACACGTACTTTTGCTGCAATCTTTCAGGAGTCTAGGCCGCTCCGTCTGCCTCGCTGCAGCCTTCCTCTCTTGGACAGGTGCTGCACGAGACACACGAGCAGCTGTACGTCGAATTGCGATGGCTTTAGGCTTCGAACCGGAGGCGTTTCCCCTCCTGCCCAGTCAAAGACGCTTCTTGGAGTTCTTTGACTGCCTCATGGAAATCCCTTCTCCTTTCGCCTCGCGCGCTCCCGCGCACTCGACGGAGGAAGAGCAAGCTGCAAACCACAGGAGGCAGCTGCAGCAGCGGCTGCTCCCTAGACAGCTACGCAGAATTATCTTCTCTGGCCTCCCTGCCATAGAGGAGTTCGCGAACGCCTTCGACGGGGGCGCCTTGTGCTCCTCTTCTGAAGGAGATGGCAGTGACTTCGCAGACGATGCGGACGAGAAAACCGCGAAGCCACGCCAGCACGTTCGGCTGCTCTTCCGTCCAGTGCTCGAAGTGTGGCTGGAAGGCGTGTTGGTGTATTCGTCTTTGCAACAGCAAGCCTGCTCTTTCGCCGCGTCGAATGGTGCAGCATTTCATTACCATGATGAGAAGCAACAGAAGACGCAGCAACAAAACCACCAACAGCAACAAAACCACCAACAGCAACAAAAATACCAACAGCAACAACAAGGCCTCTGCTGGTGCTGCGCCAGCCAAGTGCCAGTGTACAGTCCGGAGGACGAAAGTTTGAAGTTCGACATTCCCGCTGGCGTCGCTCTTTGTGGCGATGTGCTGCTGCGACTGCTGCACGTGCTCCCGGAGAGAATCAGCCCGTCGCAGCAGCAGCAGCGTTTGCAACAGGAGCGTCACCTGTCCGGCTGCAGCAGCTGCGGAAATCTCAGCGCTCCTGCATGCAGCAGCAGCACCTGCAGTCAAACCCCCATTCGGGGTCGTAAAGTGCCGATGGCGCGCGTCGCATTTCACTCGGGAGTCGTGGATTTGGCAGGATGCGTTTCCTTCTGCAAGGCAGACTTGGATGGGGGTCCTATGCTCGCAGCAGCCTTCCCGGAGGACTGCTTTTTTTCTGTGTTTTTTGACCCTTTGAACTCCCTAGAAGAGGCTTCTTACAGCGCTACTGCATGCGAAGGCGCGTGCGGAGTGCCCGGGGGAAGAAGCGGCAAAGACACAGCAGCGGCTGCAGCGGCTGCTCCTGCTGCCGCGAGAGAGCTGCAGCAGCTAGCCAGGCGAGTCAGAGAAGAAGGCGTTCAATGCCGTGAGTTTCGGCGAAGGCAGCAGTGGCTGGAAGCTCCGACTCCTCCGCTTGCGGCAGAAGCTGGGGGAGTAGATGACGGCGAGACAGGATATCCTCGGAATGAACGGCGAGTCTGTGGAGCACTGTACAAGAGCTGTGGAGGGCCAAGTGGTTTCTTGACGCCTCCTCGGGGAGAAGTGCAGTCGCTTTTTGTTGGTGACGTGGCGAGGAAATCTTCGCCTGAGCGCCTGGACTTGCAACACTGGAGTTGTGGCGAGGGCGCTCTTCCGAGTACGTCGAGAGCTGCAGCAGCAGCACGTGGAGGAGAAGACGCTGCTGCAGCGAAAGCAGCAGAAGCAGCAGAAGCAGAAGCAGCAGCGAAAGCAGCAGCGAAAGCAGCAGACGAAGAAGAAGAAGAAGAAGACGCGTCTTATTGGAAGATATCAGCAGGAGGTTCAGCTGGCGCACAGTGGCCCCTTAGGGAAGTGTTGCCGTGGGAGGGAAGACAGCGGCAGGAAAAGAAGGAAGAGAGTGAAAGCGACATTAGTTGGGGTTGTAGCGAAGACGAAGAAGACACAGCGAACTCAAAGTCTCTGCCTCCTCTTTCGGCTGAAAATATCCTGTCTCCCAGCTCCACAGGAGAGTCTTCGATCTCGCAGCCTCTTCCAGCAGCTCCTCCGTCATGTGCATCAGCCGTAGCCGGCGAGATAGATGACGCAGGCATTTTGCGACCATACTCCACTACCACTACTACCAGCATCAGCAAGAATTCAGACGACAGTCTGCGTGATCCTGTTGCACGAGCACCGCCAGAGGCTGAATTTCCGGAGGAAGCGACGACTACAACAAGAGCGGCGAAAGGCCTCTTGCCACCCCGCAATGGGCACCTCCAGTCCGCTTGCCACGTAGGAGGATCCAGTGTACAGAGTGCAGCTTTCTCAGAGGCAAGAGGCGACGGATTCATCTCATTGACACCGACCCGCCTTTTCGCAAGAGATGCAGTGCATGCACTGCATGCAACAGCAGCTGCAGCACGAGAGGAAGGAGTGACAGCGGAGAGCGCCGGCTCTCGGGCGAGCAGCACTGCCGAATGGATTGCTGTGAGCTCCCCAGTCTCCTCGCCAGTGCTGCTGGCGTCTCCCCGCTTAACGTCTCAGGAGGTTCCCAGCAGCAGCAACAGCAGCAACGAAAGCAGTGGCAACACCACACCCAAACACCCAAAGAGCGACGGTGTCTTCGTCCTCGTTGGACAGCAGCACCTGCCACAGAAAACGCAGCAGCTGCTGCCAACAAACCAGCTGCTCGAGAGCACGCAGCAAGACGACCAACACCACCAGCCAGAGATAAAATAAGATAGCCCACGTCGTCAGCAGATAAAATCGGGAACTCCCTGTTGAGGCAGGTGGAGTGTATCGGACGGAAAAGGGAGGGAGTGCGGGGAAGCTGCACATATGTATATTTATGCACGCCACCCATGCTCCTCACCAGTCAGTATTTCTGGGTTCTCTCTCTGCATGCATATACATATATATGCATAATATATATGTACGTGTATATATTTATATGTATATGTGTATTTATACATATGAATGTGTCTTATGACTCGTCCTTCCCCGCTTCGGTCCATTTTGGCCTCCTTTGTGTGCCTTCCTCACCCGTTGCGTATTTTGAAAAGTTGTTGGCGATTTTTTTTCTTTCTTTTGAGATCCTTCAGAAGCTGTCGCTCGCTCAGGCCGTGTGATTCCTCCTGCCCTTTCAGAGAAAAGAGCGTTTTCGTAACACCGCGTCAGGCCGAGGTGTTTTTTGCTGTTTTTGAGGTGCAAGGGGTGGAGCAGCGGACCCAGGCAGTCGTTGAATGCCCCTGCCATATGGCCTCATAGAGGCTGTTGTTGAAGTAAAGAGTGCCTCTACAGACATAGTGGAGATAACGGTAGCAGGAGCAGTAGTGCCTGCAGCTGGCCTCATAGAGGCTGTTGTTGAAATAAAGAGTGCCTCTACAGACATAGTGGAGATAACGGTAGCAGGAACGGTAGTGCCTGCAGCTGGCCTCATAGAGGCTGTTGTTGAAATAAAGAGTGCCTCTACAGACATAGTGGAGATAACGGTAGCAGGAACGGTAGTGCCTGCAGCTGGCCTCATAGAGGCTGTTGTTGAAGTAAAGAGTGCCTCTACAGACATAGTGGAGATAACGGTAGCAGGAGCAGTAGTGCCTGCAGCTGGCCTCATAGAGGCTGTTGTTGAAGTAAAGAGTGCCTCTACAGACATAGTGGAGATAACGGTAGCAGGAGCAGTAGTGCCTGCAGCTTCACAGAACCTCTCCCTCCGCGCAGCCTCTGCTGCTTGCGTTCACTTGCGCGCAGCGGCGCTTCACGCCTCGCAGTATATTCAGGAAAAGACGTGCACCTCAGCCCGGTTGCTACTCTTGCTACAGGTTCTCTAATAGCTGCATGCGGAGCTGGCAATGCAGGATTGAACCTCTTCTACCAAGCCTTCTCTGCGTGGAAGGAGGTCTTCAAGGGGCAGTGCGCTGCATCTCGCGTAGAACTCAAAGACAAGGCTTGCGTGGCTTTCTCCAGCCATAAGAAAGCTGCACGCGCCTGCCTCCTAGAACGCGCAAACTAAAACCCTGGCTGTATAGCAGGCCCTGCATGCATATAACGTCGGGGGTGTATCGACATGCGACATGCGACTTGCTCCTGAGGCACCTAAAGGAAAGCTGGTCGGCGGTAGGGACACACGTAAACACGTGTAAAAAGCAAAAGACGTTTTTCGCCATTTCACCCTGGATCGCGCGGTGCGTTTTCTTTAGCGCCAAGCGCACAGTGCAGCCTGGATGCGCATGCGGCAAAGCAGTTCAAAGTCTGAAAAAACTTTCGACGGTTCACGTGCTGCAGCGCCTCCCCACCCACGCCCTTATTTCGCTGACCACTCCCACGGGGATGCCAGTTCGGCGGGCAAGGAGATCCTAAGGCGCAAAAAGGCAGCAGCGCATGGCAGGCAGCAATAACAGTTCGAGATGCAAGCATTCTAAGCGCAACCCCCTATGACAGCAACAACCAGCGCACGGCCGCTTACTTCCAGCTGGGCTCCATCTGCACATTCGGGAGCCTTCATGAGTACCAGCAGCGCCTCAGTTGCCTGCGTGACACGGCGCAACGCGCGCGCGATAGCACCTAAATATAAAGGCCGCTAAACGACACGTAAAAATAAAGCGCAGGAAGATGGAGAAAGCGGTCCAGTGGAGATCGGAGTGAGGGGCTGCTTGCATGCGCACCTCCACGACGCATCGCGGACAGGTGCATGAAAAGCCGTAATTCTGCAATAGCCAGACACAAAGCGAATGCCTCTCCCTTCTCGCCCGAGTCGAACGTGCGCCGCCTCGTTTGCTCTCCCCCCTTCCTCCTCGTGAGGAGGCCACTTTGAAGCTCCGAACGACCTCTGACGAAGCTGCTGAAGGCTGCTGCCTCGCAGAGAAGCAACCCAGGAGTAGTAGGAGGCTGCACCTTGCAAAGACCTCTAGACACTTACTGTCTGCAGGATCTTCTGGCGTTCGTGCAGGGAGAGGCTTTCGTCGATGTACGAAATCACCACTTCCTCGCCTTCCGCGATGGGGCGCAAGGCACGCACCTGCAAGAAACGCAGAAGCCACTCAGAATTCGGAATCCACGGATGCAGGGAAGCCTCTACGCCGACGAGGCGCATCTAAACACGGCAGCCCTTGAACGCGCCTCCCCTCCCCTACCTCCAGAGAAGGCTTGGGCAGGGGGAAATCCGCCTCTGCATTCGGCCAGCAGCTGTGATTCGTGAGCGAGCCGAAAGCGAACAATCCCGCACCAATGAAGGGGAGCAGGGGAGCGCCGCGAAAGTCTTCCCGCAAGGCGTCTGACCCTTGCGAGACTCCTGCCTCGAATGCGTCGAGTGTCTCTTCCTCGTTCCACCGCGTGACAACATACACATCCCGCAGCAGCTGTCCACACAGCCGGCACATCCATCAGGCAGCACGAAGCTTACAGCAGGGAGTGGCTTCTTTCCTCCGAGCTCTCAGACGCGCCACCCCAAGACTCCCCCTGACCAGAGACTCACCCCTTTCAAGACTTCTACCGCGTCAGCCTCGGCAGCCTCTTGCGCCTTCTTCTCCAAACGCTCCTCTGACGAGACACTCGACTGAGGCGCGTCAGGCTGAAGCCCCCAAAAGCTGTCCAGAGGCGAACTCGCTGTTCCTAAAACATTTCTATAAAAAGCCTCGAGTCGGCGATTGAGGGGGTGTACATACTCCACATCCAAGCAGACAAGAGCAAAACACCCCTGTTGACGCGAGACAGACAGGCATGCATACATATGCACATATTCATATATACAGAGATACACACATACATACATGTGCACACATACATACATACACATATACATACATATACACATACACACATACATACATCTGCACACATACATATATACAGAGATACACACATACATACATGTGCACACATACATATATACACACATACGTACATATGCACACATACATACACATACATATACACATGCACACATGCATACATATGCACACATACATATACACATACACACACACATACATATACACACATACACCAAACGCACAATGCAAATGCATACTGGCAACGGCACCCAAGGCACCCACAGAGAGCAGCGACGACAGCAGACGCTGTACCTATCATCATCGAAAAGGCCCCTTATAGTGCGCGACGCGAATGGCAACATGCAAAAAACGCAGGGGGGCGATAAAACAAGAATGCGGGTGTGGGTGCGTCCTGACCATCAAGTGCGAATAAAAGTTCAGCTCGAACAAGCGTGCAAAGGACGCGTCTTTTTTGGCTTTTTCTGTGCTTAGAATATCAGGGGGATTCTCAAGTGGAGTCGGCTGCACAAACGGATAGAGAGCTTCCTTCAGGAGGGCGAGAGACTCTTGAAGGAGGGCAACTCGACCCTCTGCTGTGTCTGTGTGAAGATGCCTCCTGCCGTCCTTGGGAGCCTCACCCGTGGAAGCGATGGTAGGAGCGAGAGACTCCCTGCAAACAACATTTCCAGAAAGACCAACCTCAGCCTCAAAAGCTTCTGCGCATCAGCCCCTGCACCTACATGCAAAGACTTTCTTGCGAAGAGGCACTGCTGCGGAAGGCGGGGGCAGAGACGCGTGAAGCAGCGGGGATGCATCGTGTGCAGGCAGCAGCACAAGAATGCAGAAACAGAAAAAAAACAAAGCCACAATCCGCAGGTGATAAGCAACAACAGACACACACAGAGAAGCACACACACACAAAAACACACGCACAGAGAAGCACAGACGCACACAAAAACACACACAAAAACACACATAGAGAAGCACAAACACACACAAATGCACAAACACACACACACAAATACACAAACACACAAATACACACTCAAAAACACACACAAAAACACACACAAATACACACAAAAACACACACAAAAACACA
The DNA here is from genome assembly GCF_002999335.1 of Cyclospora cayetanensis. Lineage (NCBI taxonomy): Eukaryota > Apicomplexa > Conoidasida > Eucoccidiorida > Eimeriidae > Cyclospora > Cyclospora cayetanensis. The sequence goes on along the minus strand of NW_020312154.1, from coordinate 36,963 downwards.
CACGAAAACACACAAATACACACACACAAATACACACACAAATACACACACAAATACACACACAAATACACACACAAATACACACAAAAACACACACAGATACACACACAAATGCACAAACACACAAAAACACAAATACACACACAAATACACACAAAAACACACACAAATACACAAACACACAAATACACAAATACACACACAAACACACACATAAAAACACACACGGCTACGTGTGTGAAGTTAGAGGGCAACTAATGCGAGTGGCGCAGAGAGGGGCCAGTTCGTCCTACCAAGGTGCTGAATGGAATTGCAGAAAAGACTGAAGGATTTCTGGAAGGCAGCGCCCCTTGAAGCGCACTTCGAACAACACCTGTGCTACGCAGAGGCCTGCAGCGCCATACTCGCAGCTTTTTGACGGCATGCTACTGCTCCCTTGCACTGTCTGCGAAGAGTGGCTCCTGCTTCTTTTGACCAGCGCGTCTCTCGTGAGGGTGCTACGCTACCCGTGGCGTCTAGAGATGTACGTGAACAAGCTTCAGACTTAGAAGCTTGCGTCGGAAACAGAGAGCTACATACATGCATATATATATATGTGTGTGTACAGCTGAAAACTCACCTGCCATAACAAGGCCATCGTGGTGGCGTCTTGCGTGAGCCAGGAAGGCGCGCCAGTGTCGAGACTCCTTTGCATCAACGCACAACATCCGATGAAGCGTGTCGCGTCGGGCATGCTGCAAGCGGCAAACGATCAAACATGAGGTCTTGGCGCATGAGCGCTGTGGAGACACGAGTGCAGCCTAGGGAAAGGATTCGACGTGAGCGTGCCTACACGCTCTGAAGCATTGCGCCAAGAAAAAAAGGCTGCTTTATCTCAGAATTGCATGTGCAGCTGTATGTGCAGCTGTATGTGCAGCTGTATGTGTGGCTGTATGTGCAGCTGTATGTGCAGCTGTATGTTCAGCTGTATGTTCAGCTGTATGTGTGGCTGTATGTGCAGCTGTATGTGCAGCTGTATGTGCAGCTGTATGTGAGGCTGTATGTGTGGCTGTATGTGTGGCTGTATGTGCAGCTGTATGTGCAGCTAAAATATACAAACACAAACGCAAACGCAAACACACCTGCCGACACGCTTCTGAGCAGAAGACTGCCTCGCATCCAGGCTCCCCACAAGGCACTACTGGCCCAAGCACCAGCCTCTGTAAATCGTTTGAAAGCAACGCAGCACGTGAAAAGAAGAAAGCCGTGAAACGCCAAGACATTTCCCTTGTGCATTCTTCACCCACGCGGCTGACAGCTGCTGCAGCTGCCTTCCTGGAAAAAATCCGCCCTCCTTCTTGTGCAACAACAGCACATAGCAACCTAGCGAAAGCTGCCGGGAACACGCCTCTTTAGGAAGAATAATCAAACAGACATGCTTTTCGAGAAAGGCATCCGGAAGCGTGTTCAGACGCGCGACAGAGGAAAGGTTTCCAGAGCTGCAGTGAACGCAAAGGCGCATACCGCAAGGCGTGGAGGGATAGAGAGAGACAGAGAGAGAGAAAGACAGAAAGAGAGAGAGAAACAGAGAGAGAGAAAGACAGAGAGACAGAGAGAGAGAGAAACAGAGAGACAGAAACACACAGACAGAAACACACCGAGACAGACAGAAAGGGACAGAGGGATGCATCTTTAAAGCACGGGAAGCAGTTGCTAAGCCGACGTTTTATTTTCTGTTTTTTTCGGCCTAAGAATTGGAGACTGTGCGTTCTGTTTTGCGCGGCACGACTCGCGTGTTTAAGATGTTTAGAGCTTGCGTGTTGGCTTTTGGTAGCGAACTTGGTGAGGATATGACGTATAGCGTCCTTAAGGGAGCCTACAAAGCAGAGGCAGTTGCTGCATGTCAAGCCGCAGAGCCTGCGCAGACGCATCTCAGCAGCGCCTTCCAATGCCCTACACCATCCGGCAAGAGTTCAGTTTGCCCATTAAACCCCCAGCTCCAAGACAGTCCAACTAAGTGCTATATTCTGTTCAACGAGTTTCAAACTGCATGCAGAATCCACGCTGCTCACCGGGAAAACTCGTGCTGCACAACGAGCAGTGGGCTATCCTCAGTGTAGATGACCTGTGTTGCGGAGGCATAGTCGCAGACACCTCGAGAAACCTCCAAAAGCCATGGAGTCAACTGCTCAGCGCACTGCTCTCTGGAAGAAGGCTGCCAGCCGTATTATTCGTTGCACTGCGCGGATCACAAGCTGCCTTCGAGAAAACGCTAGCTGAGCACAGACTGCAAGCCACGGGCTATCTCCTGAACTGCCGTTCTAGCTCCAGAAGCCTCTTATCCAGTGCGGCAGGCTGTAGCACTGCTGGACGGAAGCTTGTATGCATGCCTTAGAAGCTCGTAAGGGGTCTTAAAAGCCACATAGCTAGTCGCAGAGGGTCGTAGCTACCAGCCCACACCCATGGCTAGCTGCTTCGCATTACCGCTTACCTCCGCCGTGCCAATCGACTCTGAAGCCACGAGACCCCTACCTCTTTTGGCTCCTAAAAACTCTACTCTAACGCAAGTGCTCTGGGGGAACGCCTGCAGCTGTTGCGCGTGATCTCCCATCATTCTGGGAGCTGCTGCTGCTGCTGCTCCGCTGTACCTCCAGGTAGAAGGCGTAATGATACAGCTCGAAAGAAGGCGCTAGGGATCCCCTTATGGCCCCTAGCTAATGCATGAAACTCACAGCCAGGATGTTTTCCGACCCTAAACGCTGCATCCCGCTACTCCAAGAAATAAGTAACGAAGTAGGAGGGGATACACGCGCAGGGACCACATCTGTATTGCAGAAAGGGGGCACTTAGCCTTCGATGGTAGACGTAGAGCGCTCAAAATATCACGCAGTGCAAGACCGTGTCGGGAAAAGGCTTGCTTTTCCTAGGTGCTGCTCTTGAAGGGTAAGTGTTCAAGGTCCTAGCGTAACACGAAGAACGCCTTCGGCAATGTGGAAAAGGCTTCTTCAGTGTATGAGGCGCGTTACTGTCTTGAAACCCTCTGCAGTCGTGCAGATTCCCCCGCAGGGGGCCCCTGAGGGGCCCCCTGCGGGGGAATCTGCACAGTGGTCAGGGAGACCATCGGGTAAGGCACTACTGCGAAAGGCCAATACATAAACACTTTTTTTTAACAAATAAGCGCGTCTCGATTTAAGGCAATAAATAGCACCGACACGTAGACAGCGAGTGGTGCTATTGAATACACTGCTTGTTGCAGTGGTCATACACCTGCTCGGTCCATAGCAGCCTCAGCAGCCGAGGGGTGTGAACCCCGCTATTATTCGGATAATTCAGTGATTCGAGCGCCCCTTCTCTGGACACACGGCTAATAGAATCTGTTTCTACTGCTTAGTGGCCGAAAGGAGCTTTTATCTCCAGTTTCTAGACTCATTGCCGTCAGCATGAGTGTCTCAGCGGTCGTGACTGGTGGGCGCCTTTTGAGATTCTTCCCTTTAGTTTCCCTAAGTTCTACTTCCTCGTGTTCCGAGTACATGTTTTCTCCGTCATCTTAGTGTGAAACAGTCTATTGGTGCTTTGTCGGCCTGCACACGACGGCACGCTGAAATTTTCCCGACGTGCACACGCGCAGCCTTGCTGGTCTGTCTACCAGAGAGTGGCCTGTGCCTTTTGTAGTGCTGCACTCTCGCGATCTGTTGCGCACTGCTTGTCTCGTGGGAGGGTAGGCTCTCGCGTCTCCCTGAGGCTTGCGCTGTACAGACATTGCCGCTGGCATGCCAATCTATGGTCCTTCTTCCCTAGTTGCGAAGACTTGCACCGTTCAAGCTTTCTCGGGCGGATGCGAGCTGGGAACGAAGGGCGACGCTAATTTTCGCTCCCACTTGCAGCGGCTGAAGTCAGAGAATGAGCGCCTTAAGGCGCTTGCTGAAGCCTTGGAGGACAGAAACAGTCAACTGATCAAGGCACATGGTGAGCTAGCTATGGGCAGCGCATGGAACTGCTGGCTGAAAACACGACCTTAATAGAAAAGCTACAGATGACGCCTCAGGAGAAGGCGGCGCTTCAGCAGCAACTGAGACACAGCAAGAGCACCTCCAGACCCTCCAGCAGCGCCTGTCGAGGCAACACGCCGCAGTTGCTGATGCAGCAGCGCAGCATGGAGCCCGATTCCGCAGACTGCAGCAGCGTAATAGCGACAAGGCGCTGCAGAGAAGGAGCTCAAGCAAACTCGGCAAGCTGCGGCAGCGCACAAAACTGAGGCAGTGGACGTACACAAGCAGCTCATGAACACCAATCACAAGCTCAAATAGGTGATTAGAAAAGCCTTTGTAGCACTGCAAGCCGTCTCGCTAGGTATTTCCTGGCTCCTTCCAAACGATCCTCATGTGCAGTCTGGGCTGTTTTCTTCGGCGGCTCGTGCCTTGGGAAAACAAAGAACTCGCAGACTGCACCAAGGAGCTGAACGAGCGCAGTCGCAGCCTCAACAAGAAGCCGTAGGATCTCTCTGAGCAGGCAAGATGCCTTTTGATATTTGCCCTTACTGCCGAATTGTGGCCTTTAGCTGTAACACACACAAGCCTCCTAAGAGCACCACTCCTGAAGTTTACGTTGCTTCGGGGCGAGGTGGGGTGGGAGGAGGGAGGAGAGGGGCACAGCATGCGCTGCTTTGCTCGTAGAATGCAGTTCTCTCTCTGCCCAGACCAAATATATATCGTTCGAGTGCTTCTCCTAATAACGCATCTGTCAGAAGCAGCCCAGTGCAGCTGCACCTCACGGCATTTGATGATGGCTGCGCTTGCGCGCATCGGACCGCGTGTATGATGCTGTGCAGCCGCTAGGAGAACTGCTCTGCTTAGACGTTTTTTTGGGGGGGGGCTTTCGTGCATTGTCTTCGTCTCGGCTTTTTACGTATATGGATTGCGTGACTATGTCGTGCATTCGACTGGGTTCTTGAGCCGTTTTTGCTTCGACCGCCTTCCAGAAAGCTGTGGCTGTGCATGCATCTATGGAAGCATCTGTATGCGTATACCTGCATCTACGGCTTTATCAGTTACAGTTGGCGGCACACGTGTGTATAGCTTTCTAAACGAGAGGCTGCTGCGAAGGCAGCGTGCAGTTTTCTGAAGACTTCATGGAAGGAGGAACCAGCTTGGACCCTCTCCCTCCGTCCTGCATGCTGCAGTCGAATACATGCGAACGGTTAACGACCTCATGGTGCCTTGTGTGAGAAGGGCACTGCTTTCTTCTACCTTCTCCTAGCAGTATCGGCTCGACGCTGTCTGAGCTGTTTTTCTTGGAAAATGTGTGCGTCTGTGTCTGCTGTATGTACAGGTCAAGCAGCTAGAGACGGCGCACCGGCGCAGCAGCGAGGAGCACCAGCAGCAAGTGCAGCAGCAAGTGCAGCAGCAAGTGCAGCAGCAAGTGCAGCAGCAAGTGCAGCAGCAAGTGCAGCAGCAAGTGCAGCAGCAGCTGGAGGAGCTGCGTGCGCTGAAGCAAGCCAATCGATGTCTTGTTGCAAAAAGCAAGCAGCAGGAGGAGGGGAGCGGCAGGAGATTCTGCGCCAGTTCCTACAGCAGCAGCAGCTGGAAAACTGCACACTGGAAATTGCCGCTGCAGAGGCTCAGCAGCAGCAGCAGCAACTGAGGGTTGCCCTTGCGGCAGAAGTCAGGGAACACTACGAGAAGCAGCTGCAGCAGCTGCAGCAACTGCAGCGACAAACGGCAGCAGCGGCAGCAGAGGCCAGCAAAGCACAACAGGATGCGCTTCGCAAGGTTGAGGCGCTCTGTGACGCGAGGCAACGCGCCTAGGAGCATCTGGAACCGCTAATTCTGCAGCGAATACAGCGCAGCAGCAGCTGCAGCAGCAAGCGCAGCAGCAAGCGCAGCAGCGGCAAGCACAAGATAAGGACGACGGCGTTTTAGCAGCTGCAGCGAAGCGGGCTGCTGCAGCGTACAAGCAGCTACAGGAGGCACACGAGAGCACCCGAAGGGAAGCAGCACATTTACTGCAGCAGCGGCAGCACAGGCTGCATCGCGAGCTCTGAACGGCAGAAGAGGAGACGCAGGCGGCCTCTCGGGAGGAGCAGGAGCTGGCAGCTCACTACATGGCCCTTGCGCAGGTATGCTGAAATTCGGAGTGCAGTGTGGTGCAGCCTAGAGAGTGTTGATGAGCCTCGACTGAAAGCGCTTGCGCTCCCTGACAAGCGTAGACAGAGGAGAGGCTGTGCGCTGCGGCGGGAAAAGGGTGGGAAGTGGACTGGCATCTCTCGCTCTTCCCTGCCCACGTACGCAGCACGCTTCACCTAGGAACGTGCTGATTGCGGTTTAGGATGTAGCGCTGTGTTGCAGAGTTTGTTTGCTTGCCCCTTGTAGGGTGTGCAGCAGACGCTGGGTGGCCTTCAGGCAAAGAAATCTCCCCGTGCTGCTGTGCTGCAGCCTCTTAGCTTGAGCACACAACACAGCCCTCAGCTGCCGCAGGCTGGGATGGGCTAAAGCTGGCTTTCGGCAAGGGTGTTGACTGCGGAGAGCTTCACTCTGCCCTCTCCAAATGACAGAAACTGACGGCTCCCCAAATTTCCTGCTGGAAAATAGTACATCGAGGGTCACCTACAAAGCTCTGCTGCCACTCATGCTGCTGCTGCTAGCGGAGGTGTCTTCTCTGCTGCCGCTCATGCTGCTGCTGCTAGCGGAGGTGTCTTCTCTGCTGCCACTCATGCTGCTGCTGCTAGCGGAGGTGCCTTCTCTGCTGCCACTCATGCTGCTGCTGCTAGCGGAGGCGTCTTCTCTGCTGCCACTCATGCTGCTGCTGCTAGCGGAGGTGTCTTCTCTGCTGCCACTCATGCTGCTGCTGCTAGCGGGGGTGTTTTCCCTGCTACCGCAGCAACGTGAGCCTTTTGCCTCGGCGGCAAGCAAGCACGGCTTCTTCGCACCAATCACAAACACGAGAAGGAGGCTTTCGTGCAGACAGGCACAGAAACGCCTCCACAGTAGGCCCGCATGTTTGAGCAGGACGGCCAGCTAGCGGCAAGTCGCACCACGGGCTGCCCCCCGCCAAATTAGCAAAGGTCTTCTCTAATGAACTCCTTCCCTGTCTTGCCTTGGCTGGCAAGACTCGTAGTACCTATAGCTAGCTTTTTGTCACTTTGTAGCTTTTCACCCCTAGGAAGCGGCCAGCCGAGTGTTTGGCCAGTTTGGCAACAACCCAAATCTTCGGGGTCGGCGACGGTTCAGTAGCTGCCCACCACAGCCTTACTGATTTCAGAACGCGAAAACATTAGAAGGTGGTTGGGGTGGCGTCAACCTGGATGGAACCGCTTTCGCGCAGTGCTAAGGGACGAACAGGGGCCCCCTCATCACCCGCTAGAGCGGCATGAAGGGGGAGCGAGGGGCCCTTCGATGCGTCTCCTTGGCAGGGGCAGCCGCAGGGAAGAGACCCAGGCTCCTGTGTCTTTCGGTTGCCGCCTCTTAAGGAACAACCTGCACAAATGAGGGCCGACTCAGTTGCCTGCGTCCTCAATCCTTCCCCAAGAGGTACTCAGCTACACTTAGCTAATGCCTCCTCAGCCTCCCCTCCGTGGCTAGCTGCACGCGGCTAGCCAAGAATTCTCCCCTCTGGTACACATTAGTGCGCCCAGACCCACAGCAACGTCTTAAGTAACACGCAGTTCTATCGGGCGACCTTGCCTTGCGAAGGCACCTGGCTCGGCAATCGGGTCTGCTGCTGAACACTCTGCACAGTAGGAGTTGTTTGCATGGTGTTTTCCTTGTGCGTGCTTGTTGCATAGCTCTTAAGAATCGGGAACACACTTCAGAGCATTAAAAGAGTGCCCAGCAAATGCGAAGTGGGTTGCTTTCGTGGGCCATCTGCTTGCAGCGATTGACTCGAGCTCACCATAAGCACCATGCTCCTAGAATGCATTTTCATCAGCTACATTTGTGCAAGCCAAAACACCCATTGGGTATCTTCAGGAGCTTCAGGACGATGTTTGAATGCATCAGAAATTGATTGAAGCCTCCTCATGGCAGTTTTCGCCTTATACTTTTCTGGGTCAGCGTGTGCAGTAGACGCTATTAGTTGTACTACGGTCCATATTTCGCTCACCTTACACACCTCGTATACACACTTTAGTGGGCATGGGCCCCCAGATAGGCTACTTGCTGCTGAAGCCTCCATCGTGCATCATGTACACGCCAACATGTATACAAAGCGAAAATTAAATGTGGTCAACCTTCTTAGTAATGCTACGTTGATTATCTGAGCAAAGAACTTTCTGGTTATCTGAGATTCACGAGAAGTCCACTACTTTGCAAATACGGATAACTTGTTAGCTAGCTCCTCTACAACCTCGATTCTCGTGTTAAACGTAAGCACTCCTTTGAAAGTAGCTCAAATATTCGTGTGGGTGATGCGCCTTATACAATAGCCGTAAGCCCAGACAATGACTTGCCACTGAGCCTAATGAGTCTGCCGAAATGGGAGGCAGTAGATTCGGTTGCGCCTAGACGGAACCTGGTAGGCTACTTGTGTTGGCAAACTTGTTTAATGGTGTTTCAGGCGACGCGCTTTAAATACGATCATGTAGAGCTCCGGGGAAGCATGGGGCATCCCAACCGAGCGCGGTTCTAAGTTGAATCCCCGAACTGTTGTAAATGACAATTGAGCGCGGTTGACGCTTGCATGCAGAGGCTGTGGCTATTTAGCAAGGCGGAAACGTTCTTCATAGTTTGTCGTGTATACCCTTTAGCACTACGTGTTGTAGACTCTGCACACGCTAGACACACGGCGAGGTACCTGATAAAGTTGGATCCACGTGTGATCACGGCAGTACTGTATGCTTCGGAACATCTGAAGAGAACGAAATCGGCTGCGAGACGTGGGCTGCCTGGTTATGAGACTGTTTTTTGTGTTCTGAGTATTTTCCACCCTGAATGAGACAGTACTTTATCCTTGATGCATGCACCAGTGCTGGTAGACGCACTGTGACATCTGCTGCCATTTCTAAAAACAACAGTAGCTCAGTGAGGGCGGCCCCCGCTGCTCAAGTGGAGCAATCAAGAAAAAACTGTCGGACAGAACAACACATGGCAAAGATGGGTGGGTGGACTGGAAAGTTTGGCAGAAAGTGTCATTCATGTTGTAGAGTTGCCAAGCATCCGAAGGCCTCATCGACAGGGCCTAGCAGCTCATATCTTAAGACTCTGCTTCCAAGGCTGTAGAGCTAATTTTGAATCAGGACCAGGCTGACTGATGCATATGGAGGGAGATATCGTTGCTGGGTGACGTCGCTTTACAAGCCCTGAGGTAGCCTTGCCCTTGCCAATTTCTCGAGACGTGGACTGTTCTGTACTGCTATAGTAGGAGGTGCTCTTCGACCAGGCGGAGCCTAGACTGTCTTATCGAGTGAGCGGAGCCTCCAGGTTCGCCCAGCCGTTCCACAGTAGAAGATTCTAAAGAAGGCTACGCAACTGACAGATATGTATGCTCTGAACGCACATGCGGTGGGCGGCTTTGGTAGCAAGTGCCACTTGTTAACAAAGATAGTGTTGCCCCGAGCTTTGAGGGCAGAAGAAAGTGGCTTGCCCGCTGGGTGTACACAATCTTTCAGAAAGTAGGCGGGCATGGTAGCAACACAGGATTTTGCACACATATACATGGAGATCAAAGACAGTTCCCTGCAAGCAGCGCACCCATCGTGCATGCTGGTCGGTGTAGGGTCGAAAATTAACTCGAGAGAAACAGTATATCCTAGGGTTTGGGTGGAACCCGCTGCCGCTAACATTAGTTGAGCTCTCTGCCGGTTTGTGTGACCTTAGTAGAGATACGCATGCGATCCAATCAGATAATTCATCCTCTGGGGAGCATTCTTCTACACTGCATGCGGGGAGAATAAAGAAACACATTCATTCTGCCTACAGCAAAATCGAAATGTACGAGCGCGCACTGTACGCTGTGGTGGAAGTGTGGATTTCTCAACGTTATCAACATATGCTGATTCACAGTACCTTAAGCTTTTCAGCATCCTAAATAGAATGTTTCTGCACAAGCTTGCATAAAAGATGCTACTTTGAGCCTTTATCACTTGCTTGTGAGCGAAGGGATGCTCTTATAGGATGGATAGACACGCCAGGGAAAGTCTTTCTCTTCGGAAAGGCAACTCATGTAGACAGCCGAAATTTAGTTCCAGTTTCACAACTGCACGCTGTGCAGCACCCCTTCACGAGCGTTGCTGGGTCCTGATGTACTGGAAAAAGCCCCTTCCTGCAGCCCGGGCGAATCGCGATAAAGTAATTCGAACACTTACGTGTATGGCTTGTATTCCACAGGAGAGGGGCAAATGAGCCAACAAACCGCCCATGTTGTCTTGAAAAGAAGGCTTACAAGCTTTGAGGCTGTAATGGATGAGTCTAGAAAACAGCATAACGTGGATCTCAAAATCCTATGTGGCGGACCCTGCTCCGTGCACAACGCAGATACAAACTTGTGCTACGGGGGAGCATGCTCTAAATTCGTACGAAATCTTCCAATTATCGTTAAAGGCACTGCATCGTGACGCAGCCAGTTTTGCGCCCAGTCTTGAACGTTCCCTTGCGTCACATGTTGTGTAACTCCACAAGGGATCCCCCAAAGTCTAGGACGGGACCAGTGCAGCAGTGATAGGTACAGCTGAGACTAGTGACCTCTACTATAAGGCCTTGAATGCCACAGTCCTTTCCCATACTAGCCTAAGGTAAATCCGGTACTGGAGCACCCTTCTAGAGAGAATTGCTGATCATCAGAACCGCCCGAGCTCGCCTTATCACAGCCATTTGTGGCACCTGCCCCGTAGTACAAATCTGAAGCAGTCTCCTTGCCAATTAAGCTAGAGAGAAGTAAAACTACTATCTTGCGCAATGAAGCACGTTCGATTCAATCTGCTTGAAAATAGGGATGTTCTCGAACTCATGCAGTAGGATTGCCATCTGCCGTGTCTACTTGCTCAACCACTGGTTTATATTGGACACGGCATTGCTCGTCTCTGAAGCTATCATTATATCCAAGGTTACCTAGCGCCAACCGAGATTCTTAGGGGATGAGAAAAGTGCAGCTGTCCTGTAGCTCGCATGCAAGCTAGCGTTTCACCTTTGTAGGAACGCAGGTGATCATCCTAAGCGACCAACCGTTGCAGGTAATTCCTTCATGCAAGTACCTGGGGTAGGCGAGAGGAAAAATAATTACTGTGACATGAATGGCTTCTTCTGTATTGGCAAACCCCGAAATTACCTTCATCAAGCAAGCTCTTCCAGTGTTGTGCAACATTGACAGGCGTCACTGAGGTTTTCTTTAGACACATGCCTATCACTCTTTAGATTCCTAAGCGAGATAAAAAGTGTTCCCAACGTGCAGTCCATTTCCTTTCGGTACGCAATTTTGGAGGAGACGGTTCGCACCTCCAATTCCTTGAAATTCACTCAGTGAGGGTCGTAACTCAAATTGAATGTCCCGTGAATATTTGTCTCGAGAATGCACTACGTCACCTATGATGCACGAAACTTGCACCGGACGCCTTTTGCACGCCCCTCCTGGCACAGCTCTGCAGGTTCACGTATTGCCAATCCACTGTGTTGTCGCCGTTATCGAACATCGCGTTCCTCTGGGAGCATGAAGCCTCAGCGTTGCATTGTAAAGGGCCAGATACCCGCTTCTCCCCCTGCACATCCCCTCCTTAGCCGAACGGCACTACGCACAACTTTCTTATGATTGGTGGACAAAGTGGAAGCGCCCAGGTGGTCATACCATCGTCTGCATCGTGCAGGCTCCGTGTTGACCCCCCAAAATACTTGCTCCTGCGGAGACGCATGCTTGTTTCCGAAATTCGAGATGCTATTGTCGTGGGTGGCTGCCCTCTCAGTTGACACTCGGCGGCTGGACTGATTCTTTTGGTGACGTCCGGAAAGACAATTCCACAGCACTCGTAGCTGTCCTTCTGTCATTAACATTTTGGTGGTCCTGCTAAGAAAAATGGGTGGCTCCTTTTTTGGGAATCAACGGTCGCGTAGTATATCTGGCAACCCTTCGCCACCGCCGTATTGAATACAAACGTACTACAATTTCTATCGTTACGGCATACAAGTTGGCATGCAGAGGGACTGCTTGCGACAACGATTTTATTCGGCACTGTGTTGTATTTGACTGCCATTCGTGAACAACTTGGAGCATCCAAGAGGTAGAGCGGGTCGGTTCCACAGCCAGCCTTGAAACCACTCCAAAAGCCTGTCGCACGTTGACCCACAGCAGTTTTCATCTCCCCAAAGAGATAGCATCCTTTATTACTCGTTTGATAGGTCCACCTGACGCACTTCGAATGCATTGTGCATTCGTAGTGACAATCAGCAACGGTGGCTGCACTCGTTGTGGCAACTCTATCCACTCGGTATTCAATGTCCTTTAGGAAGCAGCCCGTGTCACATAACTTCGGCCCAGTCAAGTCACCGCGCTTCCCACTAGCAATTGTTCCGTTTTCTTCTTTGAGGTAGCACTTTTTATCATTCTGATTGTAGGTAAAATAATTGCATCTGCGGTTAGTAAGACAGGAAATTTTGCAGGCATCTAGAGTGGGAATGTGGCTCTGAACTTGAAAATTGTACCCTCTGCCGGTAAGATCTACTTGCGTGCAAGATCCTGCATAATCAGCTGCTTTGATGGTCCTCGAGCAGCTATCCCTGAGCCCGCTGAGGGCGTCACGCCCGCCATGCGTAATATCAAAATGCGTGTAAGAGAAACATTGATTATTTGAATTCCACCATGTGAAGGCTTCGCAATCCGGGGTTCCCTCACACATTGCCTGGCAGATATGCGCATTCGGGGTAGTTCCCAGCAGGTTCCCCTCCCCCTTAATCCTCCAGCCAGTCTGAAAGCAGTCTGAGTTGCAAGACGGCACAACCAGTGTCGACAAGCCTTTCGTGAGCCCTTGAACGCGACTCAGCATACTGCATGTTGAGTTTTCCTGATCGAAAGCTGCAGCGACGCATGTCCTTGTCTGAGTGCACAGCTCCTGGCACATATCTGCGCTGGAAACGTTGGAATACTTGTCAGTCACCACCGACTTCTCGATGTCCACAACAGTGCCCAAAGCAGCGCATTTGTTTTGGGATCCAAGCTCAACTTCAAAAGCCTTTTCCTCGCCCGCTAGAGTTTCAAATATATAAACCATAGAACCGTCAGTACTCATCACCCCGTTTACATGCGTATAAGTTGATCCCCATTGGGTTTCAACCAAGGATTGGGCATTGAATGATTGATCTCCGTTTCCATCATGACGGTTCGGAACCACCCATGCTTCTGTCCTTTTCTGGTTTGAAAGGGCTGCGACCATGGTGGCCAGAACCGTTAGTCCCTTGAAGTTCCTCATCGCGCTGGGCATAAGATTACGGCGTTGCACAGTGCATAAATATGCGAAAATATGCCACCCAAGCCTTCAGTTTATGGAAAAAGACAAAAGTCTCGATGCGAATGGGGTGAAGTCAAAGTGAAAATCTCCTCTGAACTGTGTAGACTGCAATACTTCGTTCACGCGTATAACGTATAGAAGTCACAAGAACCGGTTCTGGATTTAGCAGCCGATAAGGGCTCTTCTTCAGAGACCGGAGTGAAGTATGGCCCTAGCGCAGAAAAATGCAGCTAGCTGATCGACGCCCACAACGGAGATTGTGGCAGTGTTCTACCGTTGTACGTCCGCATTAAGTACGGGGGAACACCGTGAAGTGATGCAATTGAACTCTGAACATAGAAAGTTTGGGAGAAAAGGAGGCACAGACCCTTCTAAGATTCATTCTGCACCAGCATAAACGATGAACTGGGGTAATAGGAAGCGGTGAGGTAGCGCCGAGCGCGTGACGTGGCAACCAGAGCAGGGGGAGCTGATGGCATCGCTAGCTGCACATATCGAGAGAAAAACTGAGTATTGTCACAACCATTTGTGCATTTGGCCAGCTTATTTTGCCTGTAGCAAGGATAAACTGTAGATTTAATGGCGGATCTGTTTCTCTGCTCAAGAAACAGGGTGTAACTGCATCTCGATGTTCGCATACTTGGTGCAAGCCTCTGGGCCTCGAGCCGTGCTCCTGGGCCGACATAAATACTGATATAATTGGGCGGGCATTCCACTCACTAGTTGCACTTTTCTAGACAAAAATGCTTGGGGCAGGTACCTGTGAGTGGAAGGGTACCTCTAGAGACGACTCCAGCCCCTGTATGGCACAGCGGTGAACTTGCCTACTCTCCATTGAGTAGTTCAGATTTGTGTTAACCTCCATGTATCACCTTCTGTAAAGTTTATGCATTTAAAAGGTTTTGTTTGTACGTATTAACAGTGCTCCCAATCATTCTCGACGCCAAGACCGTCCATGGGTTCTGCCATTCGTCTTTCAGTGTAGGACATCAGCTCCCCGCGCTCAGCAGAGCTGCAGCAAGCCATGCTACTGGTAACCTAGTTTTCCTAGAAGACCCTGATTTTAGTATTAGTCCATCGTGTTTTATTCTACGGAGGTGATGATAATGTATCTAATTTGAGACATGGCTAACGATCTGCATCCAAGTTCTCCTGGTTCGGGCGAAGTTCCTATTCAAATTTTCTGCTACACTAGCTGTGTTCAACTAGGAATTAATAGAGAAAGCGCTCATGGGTTTGTTCGTTAGCATATTCTATTCGCTGCAGAATACTGTGAAATCGATATAAGAAGGCGCAAAATTGTGTCGTTGAGTATGGCTCCATCTGAGGTCTCCTTAAGGAGCTACTTCCCTCCAGGCTTATTCCAAAATAAATGGAAAGCTGTTAAGCTGCCTTTTCATGCCAGCTCCCCTCAAAGTCTGTGACATGAGCGTAGATTGATGGCTAGGATGCGCGTAGCTGCACTGTATGCGCAATCCTGACATCCACTCCACGTTGCAAATCGCATATACTGCATTGGCAAACAGCAGTTGTCTTGTTGTATTGAGCGAACACCACTCTACATAAACAGCTGTGCCAGCAGATTAACCAATTGGTCAATTCTTTACATACCGCTAGTTGGATGCATTTATTGTAGCTGGAAGTGTTGAAGTGAAGTGTAGACCGCAGCACCCCTCTTTTCAAACTCGCCATCATGATCCATACGCCACCGTCAAAGATCAGCTGCTCGCAAGATAGCGAAAGCGTTCCCTTCCTCCCGCCACTTCCTAGGAGGAACAAACGAGGAAACTTGTGGAACTGGCAAGTAGTAAACTATTCACTACAGTCATTGCTTTAGCTGCAATCTCTAGAGATGCCCTGCCCTTTCCTCTGATTACAACTTCTTATAACTGAATGAGGGGGCCCTAGCATGACTTTGCGTTGCGTTTTATCAGGAAGATAAATAAGGCAAAAAGCTATAAGTTCATTGTGAAGTATTGTTTTCCCTCAGCTAAGTCAACTGTGGTGTCGGGTGCCTACACAATCATAAAATATTTAATTTTCCGTGTTTGTACGGAATAAGACTATGAGCATCCTGCACCGTAGGCAGCATGGAATTCTAGACATTGGTACAAGCAAACTCTTTGGGAGCTTTGCATGCTGGGTGCTAAAAATGTCAGCAAATAGTGCCGGGGTCGCAAGGACTACAAGCCCCCTAGAGACTCCGCTCAGCCCCACCTGTAGCCTCATATCTGTATGGACAACACACTCCCGTACCAGCGAAAAGGGGTCCTTGAAAGACACGAGCCCTCCGCGAGAACTCGCACTTCAGTAGCTAAAGCTGATGATCTGCTGCTGAGCTCAAGTCAAGCGATGCGATGAAAGCTGGCACAAGGGGTCCTGGGGCAGATATTAGGGAATCCGTAGCCGATTATGCGCGCTTCCATCATCCTATTCCCTTGGCCTGCAGCTTCCATTTCGCTGCTTGCTTGCCGCTTAATTTTAAACTGGAGAGCGCTATATTCTACGTGTTATCTTACCATATGCTGCACTAGGGGTTTTCAGACTCACTGGCAGCCTGACCATGTACAAACCTGTGGGTCTCGCGAAGAGTCGCTACTCGCAGAACCCTACATATCCAGCCTCCGAAGCACCGCTTTTTGCAATGCCTAGTAGATTATGGCGCCAATGCTAGAAAGCGTGTGGAATTCTCCTCACATATGCGAAGCTTAATGTCTTCACACTTGAGCAAAAATGAACTCTGCAATCGAGTCTTATTGATTCTTATTAACAGAGCATAATACGCAATTTACAATAACGCATCAATCCTTAGCTATTTCCTGTAACTTAGCTTGCTGCTAAAACGCATCGCAAAGCTCTACATGAGCCCCCCTATATCGTAGTAAGACATTGCGACAAGAGGCAAGAATAAAGCAATTCTATTATCTGCAGTAAAAGACCTAACTGTAGTAAAGAATTCCCTCCAACTTCCATCACATTTAGAAAGAGTTTTACATTAAGCGACCCCCAAACAATCAAACGCCAAACATGAAGTATATTGGGAATGGAACTGTGCATAACCAAAGAAGCGCGGCATGCTGCGAAGAGCCTTCCCCGGCACCCAGCAACACTTCCTGTTGTCACCTACGTCCCCTCAACCACAGCTATTGCTGTATACCCTTCTGTGTGTGTAGCGGGCCTGGGGGCGTCTCCGTATGTGCTGTTTCCTGAAATCCTTCGCCCTGAAACGCTATCTGTGTTGAGAGCAAACAACGAATTTTCCCTCTACCCGAGAAGTGGCAAGAGCCTAACAAGTGCATCCCTTCTGAGGCTAGCGGTTGGGGAAAACCGATACCTTGAGCTGCCTGGCTGGACTCGTGCACGCTGTTCTAAGGCTTACCCAAATTTGGCTCACTCCTTTCAGTGCGAACTTCTAAGACGCAGCGTGCAGGATTAGTTTAGGATGAACTCTGCGAAGTATGACATCACTAATACTCCATAAGACATAGGGGCTTTGTGGAGCTCGGGCTTGACAAATTGAACTGCTGGTCTCTCTACAAAGCGCGTTCGTGCCCACCGCGCTAGCGCATACGCCCGTTGCATATTTATGCAGGGAGTGCTGTTTGTAGATCAATTTCATCTGTCCACAATAACCTGCTACTGCACGTACTTTTGACTTGTATGGTCCTATTTTCCCTGAGTCCGACTACATGACATTTGGCTGCCAGAGTGTGGGGTCATGCTGAATTGTAAAGATTATCATGCTTGCGTGGGGTGAGCACAACATGTTAGACAGATGGAGCCGCTTACTCATTTCGTAAACGCAGCAGTGGATGTTTACCAACAAGCTTGACCTAGTATACATGCTCATTCCCATAGGCAGAGATTTGAAACACACCGCGCAAAGCTAGAAACTTATGCGCCTGTACGAATGGTCGCATGCATAGCAAAGAAGTGCAAATGACCCCTTTCCTGTACGACTGTGCAGACCGCCGCGCGATATTCAGGGAAGAGCTGAAGGGGAACCAGTATGGCATGAGTGTAGAGAAAAAGACACTTCTTGGCACCACTGCAGGGTTGGATTCGTCTCTCATGTTGCCAAGGTTCACAGCAGTTCATGTGCAACGGCTGTGGTGTACAGGCTGCTACTGAATTTTGATTGAGTGGCACCACTCTCTGTGTGCGTGTGCTATTGTCACACCTCTACGCAGCCCGTCTACTCTCATGAGAGGGTGCTGAGTAACTAGAAGCGCAATACCTGGTCCCCTGCAAGCTAAAAAGCGCCCCGATCTGTCGAATAAGGGCATACCACCATGTGGCTAAACGGCACTACGTGACGAACTAGCAGGCGTGTGAACGGCTCAGACACCCAGAGGGAGCGGCTAGTGGCAACAAAGGCTTTGAAGGCTTTCGTATACTGGCGTGAAATGTACATCTGCAATGGTGGGATGCGTCAATTTTTGCAGGCCCTGCCACGCGAGGAGCACTAACCGACAGAGACGCCTCCGGAACCCCCATGTTCGTGCACTATAAAGCAATCTACGCCACCCACAGACATTCGCGCAGAGCGCCTGCCCTGCGCACCTAGGCAACTTCAGCTCGCGCCACACCCGTGAAGACAGCAGCAAAGTGTATTGCTGCACTTGCCCAAGAAGCCCATTCCTCGTGAGGGCACTCATGGTGTACGCCCGCGCTTCATTGGCGCTTCAAGGAGCCAAACACAGTGTCAGGTACGCCCTTCTCCTCCACAGGCATGTCGTCTAGGTCAATATCCACCTCCTCCTGCTGCCGTCGAGCTCTAACAGGCGCCTTGTCGGTGTTACTAGGACTCCTCCCTAGTAGCCGCGCACCTTGCAAGAAGGCCTTCTCGCGCGACTCCAAAAATGCCCTACCCACTTGAGCCTCGTCCAAATAATATCCAAGTCCTTGGGCTCCTGTCTTGAAGGCATATCCGAGTCGCACCCCCTGCAGCAAATCCCACACAACGGCCGACTGCGGAATTGCGCCATACGACTGCCTGCCTGGGGATTCGTCTGCCCCAGAAGACCCTCCCACCCATGCAGGAGGGGCCCCTGCTCGTACAGAAACAAGCAGTCGGATCTCGCACCCAGCTCCCCCGCAAACCGCCTCTGATCTGCGCAGATTTCCCCCCCCCCCCATCCCCTGTCAAGCATTTCCACATGCTCTTCTGGACGCACGTCGAAGGCCTTGGACGCAACAAACATCGGGGCGTCACTCTGCAGAGACGCAAGTGTGGCAGCCTGTCGCCTGCTCCTTTGCAACTCCTGAAACTCGGCTTCTGCCTGTTGCAGTTCTTGCATTTCTGCTTGTTGCTTCTGCTGGAAACGCAGCTGCTCCTGAAGCGACTCCTCCTGCCGCAAAGCCTGCTGCCGCTCAGCTTCTTCTCTCGCAAGCTGCGCAGCTGCCTCCTTCACGGGGTCCGCGGGTAACGGCTTAGGCACCTCCGACGCGGTAAGCTCGGCAACGTTGTGGTGCACTTGGCTGTACTGTGCAATCACGCTGTACAGGCGAACGGGCACATTGCAAGGAAAAAGAAAACTCAGCGAAAACCCCCAAGACGGACTTTTTTGGACCGTCCGTCAATGCGCCTCCGTCCTCGCAGCGCTGCTGCGGTCGCCGCAGCAAGTTTACGGGCAGAGCAACCCCCAATCTGGCATCTAAACAGCCTCAACGATTTTCTCAAGCAATATACAGCAAAAATAAAAGCCGTCCTTGAAGGAAGTTGCATGTGCATGCAAATACATTCATGAAATTTGCCGCAACGGTGCACCCGGTTTCCCGCCCCTTGTGAAGCCCGCGCACGGCAGCAAAACGAGATCTAGCAAATGAGAGTTCTGTACCTTCTCTTAATCCGCAGCATGTCCTTAAAGGTATCTTCGTTGCCGTAGGCAACCTCCAAGTTACGCCATTCCTGCAGTGCAGACACCGGAAGACACTCGTCTTAACTAGTTAGGGAAGGCGACAAACGATACACACACAGAATACCCGTAAAGCTGCACGGCCCCCCTTCCCCGCCTTGCCTCCCCCGCAATCAACCTATTTGTACTGCGAGCGCAGAGCGTTGTAGGCAGCTGCAAGGGATAAAGGCGGCAAGCACTGCTTTTACGCCTGAGGAGGGAGGGAAGGGGTGGAAAAAAAGTTGGAAAACAAGACAGAACCCCTCTAGCGGGCACAGGTGCGTCAAGCGACTGGCGCGGAAACGCACATCCCAGAACTCTTGGTCTTTAGTAGGGTCACACAGATTTGCCGCGTGCTGGTAGATAGCACGCGCCCTGTCGATTTCGCCCAGAGATTTCTCGACAGTGGCGTAACGCATGCATACTCTCCGCACCTGTGAGAAGCGTATGCAAAGACAACAGCCATACAGTAGAGGGGAGAAAGAATGGATCATGCGCTTGTAGACACCCTCACCATGCGGAAAAATACGCACAGCACAGGTCACCGAAGAGTGTGCGAGTATGCATATTGGCACGCATAACCACCGAACAGCGTAGACTGAAGTCTCATGTCCACGGAAAACGTGCTGTTGACAGAAGCCGTTTATCACTGAGTGGCCAACTGTGTGCGCATCTACTACACAGTACGGATTCGTTGGCAATAGGCAGGGCAGCAATTCGACGTAGATGGAAGCAGGAGCATGCAAGCACACAGCAGATCCAATCTCCAGGCTACAGACACAGATAACCAGCCAGCCATGTCCACACCGCCAAACGCTCTAAACGGCTGGGTTTTTAAAAGCACATCTCCTGCCAGACCTAACAACGTGTACGCGCACTATTCTCAGCACAAACTAGGGACTCTAATGACCGATAAGGCTGCATAATATCCGAATAAGCAGTCATCTAAGTGGCCCTTCAAGAAGTGCAACTCAGCGCGTACATCCTTAGAGGGAAGCGTCTCGATGGCCTCCTCGAAGATCTTCCGCGTTCGGGCAACCCCGAACAGCTCGCTCGTCTGCAGAAGACAAAGTCCGTGCTTTCGTGGGTGCATATTGCACAAAATATACCCTCATACATATTAAAACCCATGTATTAGCATCCACCAATGAAACAGAAGCCCTCCTACATTCGCTCGCACAGGTTGTAGTGCAGGTGCATGCATGTATTCATGCATTTAAATATCTACAGACATTACCCTGCATGTATATGCATGGATCCCTATGATCTCACATGAATAAAAACCGTTTTCACACTCAAGCATGTCGGTAGGAGAAAATAGCGATATTTTTGACCGCAAGAGAAAAACACGCAAGCAACGCTCTACGGGCATCCAGGTTGACGGACGACTGCCTGTCATCCCTTACGGTTATACGCATGTACGCAGAAATAGAGTCCTCACCCTCGCAATGTAGACACAGAACATGTCGAGCTTGTCTTCAGGCAGCACGGCCTTTGTGGCTGCACTGTAGATGGCAAGCGCGTGCTTTGCAAGACCGTAAGTCTCCTCGAGCTTTGCGTACAGCAGAAACAGATTTTTTGCGTATTTGGGAGGCACGTCTGCTGTCGCTTGCTGAAACAATTCTCTAGCGCGTTCGAGTTTTGTACTGCGGTAGCGAGAAACGAACTTGGTCAAGTACATGAGCCAAATGGCATTGACATGAGGCCAGTGGAAAGCAGCAATGCCTCTTTCATAGACACGGAAAGATTCCTCATAGTATCCCCGTTCCTATGGGCAAAAACACGCAGAGCCGGACTCTTAGTCAGGGGGAAGTCCGCCAAGTTCTTCATACCACCCCTTAAAGCTCTACCGATGCAGATTCAAGTTGCACGTATACGACTTGCATGCACACGGGAGAGAAGGCGCGCGCAAATACCTCGAGGTAGTGTGCAAAATTGATAACCAGCTGAGGCGTGATGACCTTTAGCTGAAACATTTTGTCGTAGCATGCCCGGACCGTCTCCATGGATCCAAACATTTCTTCCTGCATACAGCGCACACATGCTGCCACATCAAGCAGTGCCCGGTGCTCGTGGCTGCAAGCGAATAGCCCACAGCGCATGATGTGGAATTTACGCAGTGACTGCGATGCTTTGCCGCCTTATGAGGATAACCCCATAGCGCGATTCTGGGCATAAAGGCGTTATTTGGCAGCGTGTTGTGACTGCACGGTGCTTCTCCCCTCCCCCCCATCTCCCCCGGCTGCGCATGCAGGTTCCAGCTCGCAGCAGCACGCCTTCGATCACAACAACGCATGCAGAGAGGGCGTACAACGTCAGCCGTGAGAGCCCAAAGCTTGACGGATCTAAAAAGACGGCTTTGCGCTTCCTTCGCCTCTTGGCTCTTCCGAGAGCTTCTCACAGCCGACCGAACGAGCCGAAGGGCTTCTTTGAAGAGGCCATGCCGCAGATGCATTTCGACAGCCTCGCACCACACTGACGCCAAATCGTCAATGGTTCGGAAAGAAGCCTGGACAGCCCGTTCAAAAACTTTGGCTGCGTTCTCGAGGTCTCCGTGTGCCTCGTAAAAACGTGCAAACGCGATCCATAAAACTCCCACACGACCAACTGCCTGATCCGCCTTCACAGTTGCAACAGCCTCCGTAAACGTCTCGACAACCTGCAGCAGCCGCAGCAGTGACACCACCAAGAGCACCACGGTCATCATGTCCCGTATATGCATGCATTCAAAACATAGACATACATATACACATACATACACATATATATACACATATATATGCATACACATATACATATACATACATATACACATATACATATACATACACATATACATACATATACATATATATACACATATACATATACATATAAATGTACATATACATACATATACATACATATACACATATACATACACATACATACACACATACATGCATATTACATACACTTTTGTGTAGTTACCGTCCAGGGAGGGAGGAAAGGGGGGACAGGGGGCAGCCGCCGTCTCTACGGTATGACGAAGCCGCAGCTACGCGCGCGCGTAGCTGCAGCAGCAGTGCAGCATCTGTGTCAGGACGAGCTCTCGCACAAAATAAGCGGCAGCAGCAGCGGCAACGACAACAACGCAGCTGCAGCAGCACATCTCCGGTGCTATACCGCTGTCAATTAGCCTACCTTCTTCGGATCGTCTTGCATCAACTCGGCTCTCGCCAACCACTCATGCACGTTGTGGGGGTTCTGACGAAGCTTGCAAGACGAGATGAGGAGGGGTCGCCTCTCGGTAAGCCGTTCCAGGCGAGCTATGGCAAAATCGATTTCCTTTGCCGCAGCTGCAGCAGCTGCAGGATCCGCGTGCTGCTCCTGCTGCTGCCCCTGCAGCAGCTTGGCAACTACAGCCTCCTCAAAGGCAGCGTACGCCTCATACACGAGGGCGAGGTCTCTTATGGTGGAAACTGAAGAGACAGCTTCTTCGTAGATATCCCTCGCCTTCGCCATCAGTCCCATGCGAACATAGTGAGATGCCAAGGAGCACCACAGAGAGGCCACTGCGTCTGAAAAGCGTGCGATGCCGCTCCTCAAGATGTCTTCGACCCTCATAGAATGAATCGAGTCGGAATGCGCGGCTACAAGCTTACACAGTTCGAGCCAAAGCTCGTGACGCGTCCTCCCCGAGGCGGGAGTAATGGTGGGGTCGCTCGCCATAGCCGCAAGCTGACTCGCGGATTCATCATAACGGCCAATGCTGCTCAAGTACAGCGCGAACTCGTCACCCCTTTCTGGCTCCAGCATTATCCAGCGCCGGTACATACACACGGCCGTTTCGGAGACGCCGCATTTCTGAACGCACATGGATTTGAAGGACTGCTGCTAAACAGCTGTATGCGCAGTAGTTTGGGGAGAGAAATGGCTTTTTGCTACCCAGAATGCGATGGCAGCAACACAAGCCAGAGGTGCTGCTGCATTTCGCAGAGCTCCACTCGTATACACCGCAGCGGCAGCGGCGGCAAACACGCGAGATTTCAAGAGCAGAAGGAAAGAAAGAAGGGGGGCAAGGGGGAGAGGTCGGAGACGCCGCTTGCCTTGACGTAATCCATCATATCTGACCACAAGAGTTCGTGTTGCGTCACTGCAAGCGCCCTCAGCGCGGCATCGAATGCCCGGCGACAGCGCGTGAGCTGCTGCTGCTCCTGCAGAAAGCTTAAATACATACGCCAAATCTCTGGCATCCTGGAAAGGTGGACTAGACACCTCTCAAACGCCGCATTGGTAGCTGCATACAGAGGAGCTGCTGAGGGCCCCGAGGGAGGCTGCGCTATGCTCTTGCAGAGAGCCACACGTTCCAAGAGATATCGCCTCCACAGCTTATAGCTCCCCGGCAGAGATCGGACTGCTCTCTCGTAGATCACGAACCTGCAGGAAGGCGCACGGGCATGGGCTCCAGTAGATGGTCAAGCACATGCAGGCAACAAACGCGGTGCAGAAGCTGGCGGGAGATCTATCGCACAAAGGCTGAGAAAAAGTTCACGTGGGGAGGCGGGTTGATACAAGTACGCCAACAGTCCATACACTTGGAAACACGGCGCATCGACAGAAAGGAAGGCAGATATAGCGCTTGCTGACATCCGGCAACCGTTCGCGCGAGGCGAGGCACACAGAAGCAGCTCGCTCAGCACATGCGTTTCAAGACAGACAGACAGACGGGTAGGAGTAAAGGCTGCTTCCCCTGTACAAATGCCACTCCATCGTACCGAATTGCCGGCTTCGCCTCCGCTCTGCTCTTTAGATAGGCAAGCCAAACCTTTAGTTGGTATGGATCGCGCCGCAGTTCTTGCTCATATGCAATATCCGCATCGCCCCCAACTAGCTCACTGAGGTCTAAAGCGGCTGCCGCTTCGGCAGCTTCCGCTGCTGCCTGGGCATCTTCTCCAGAACCTTCTTTTTCCCCTCGCATTGCGCCCTCCGAGGCAGGCGCGGAAGGCGAATTTACCCCTCTACCCTCTTCGGAAGGTCCTGCTACGGCCATCCTCTAGAGGGCGTAGGATTTCTTGGATGACCACTCAACCGCATGCAAAGTCTCAGCAGAATCAGGAAACCTCGGATTGGCGCCGATGCTGTACGACGCACGCGCTCTTCAAGCACACGCTGGAAGCGCTTGAGCGAAATACAGCCCGACAAAGTCACCCCAAGAGGCAAGAAAGCGTGCATGCACCCCTGCCGAAGGCCGCGTCGTACACCTTGCTCATGAGGAAGTACCTGGACCCCGCCCTTCCATAATGATGTTGTTGAATCAATTTTAGGTAAAGATGTATGGGAGATCCAAGTATATTATCAGATAAGGTGCTCGGCATAACACAGAATCGGGCGCTTCGTTGCTCTCCTGACCATCCCATTGTGGACTGCGCATGCGCCACTTGCGGGCTGAGGCAAAGTATAGCCACTACGCCTCACCAATGCCGATACAGTTTTATTGCTATTTTTGTTTTCAGACTTACTCTCTGCAAAAGAATAAGCTGTAGGCGCGGTACCGAGTTTGTGAGCAAGAAAATCTAGAACGCGCTTCGCCCAGTGCATCTTTTCAGGACGACTTCCACGTGGCTTCATGAGGTGAATCCATCAGGTGACACCAGTATCGCCTACCTGAAATTGTGCAGTACGCGTTTCACCTAATGGCAATTGGGTTCTGTGTTGTTGTTGAGGATATATGCAGAGCTTGAAGTACGAAGTCGCTCTGGTTCCCGTAGCTTGCCTCTCAGCCAGGTGTAACCAAAGGGACTAGTGCCTTAAACAGATTGCATTGAATGTCTTGAAAAAAATGCGATGATCTGCTCTCTGCTCTGCATATTAGTATTCTTGCTGAAGTTAAAGAGGACACTGTTTTGGAGGCAAGGCTACCACGCACATATTCTAGCAGGGAAGCCCAAACTATCTCCGCAACGAGTAGAATGAAAGAAGAGCCACACGATAGAGTGTTTGCACTTATTTCATCTTGGGTGTTCGGTAGCAAAGTTAGCGCCTCAATCGAGGAGACCTTTTTTGTAGGGGACAACAGCTATGCATAAACACATTCTACTACACGTCATGTGTAACTCAAAATTAGTAAAGAATTGCCTTGTTGGGTTTTCTGTTCAGACATTTTAGTTATTGCAGAGTACTGTTGGCTTGGTAGAGGAGGCCGCAATGATGTGTGAGGGGGCGCTAAGTGCTACGTGCAACTAGCTGTGAAGGCTTTGGGTGGTCAACCCACGTTAGCTGCCCCTCTTCCCTCCTGTCAGAAAAATCGAACGCGCAGCGGCAGGAAATGAAAAGAGTACTTCAAAAGGACACGCAATAATCCTTAGATTAAGTCTGTATTGAGCCTGCAACTAAGCGCTGATGATGAAAGCTGGAAATGGCACAGTACCTGTTGGCGCGACAGAGGCCAGCCTGCAAGCTGTCGCGAACGCAGTAGGTCCACACCTGGTAGAAAGGAATGATTTTTGTCAGCTGACATAATGATTACGTATGCGTCTACCAGCTTATGTCTACCAGAAAAGGATGACAGCAAGAAGGAAAGATAGTTTGTAAAAGATCTGATAAGCCAGCTGCAGATATACCTCGCTGTTAACCCGTATACGAAGAGAAACGAGTGTTCCGTTTGACATGTTTATTGGAGCGATTATCATTTCAACAGTGGCTATTTTTTTGGGGAGGCAGTTGTGTGCCAACAGGGAATACTACAATTAAGTCCCTTACCTAAGCCATGACTCATTGTGAAAAGCTAAGATCAGCCCAAGTAAAAGCTCTGGGAAAATTGACAAAGTTGAAGCAGGAAAGCGCACTTATATATTATTACCGCATTAAGAAATTGGAAATTTCCGCCCACAGAATCCACAATGTATACGAACGTTACTGTGCACTGGAATAATCCACTAGAACGGCAACTAAGTGCTGTTCCGTATAAGGTTTCCGTAAGCAAACCTTTAGCTACCTACTCAATACACACATAGCTTGAAGGTTACCAAGCTTTCTTTACGGACAAAACTCCCTTGTTCTTCTGGCAGTGCCCGTCAGGGTAACAACATGAAGGAATAATAGCTGTGGTTTGCGTAGCTTTCCCTTGTAATTGCTCTAAGCACTCATAATTAGCTGCACAGAGCATGCAACACACACGCCCACCGCGTTCCATTTTATTGTTCGCTCAATAATTATTATTAGTCTTTTACAGAAACCGAATTTATCAATTTTTACTCGATTGTTAGCTACATGTAACTAGTGCTGTAGAAAGTGGCGAAGCTGTTGTTTGGACAAGTCCTGGCGATGTGGAGCAGCGTCTCACACAAATAGCTTAAAACACACCAGACAAAATGAGGTAAAGCTTGGTATAAATGTTCTAAATCCTTTTAGACTATAGCGCTCCAATTAGGGCCTCCAGCAAGCGACCTTCGGCCTGAAAACAGTTAACACGTGAAGGAATGCTTTGGCCCAGATACCAACCAAGAGCCTTTTTCCCTCTTCGTCCTAGAGGCGCAGGGTTCTCGGCCTAGTGGGAAGGAATGGTTGCAGGGGTGTACGGAGCTGCATCGTGAGTAATCCACACAGTAGCGGACAGTCGTGTACAGTAACTAATCAGAGGTTCAACATTTGTGCGTCTTGTAATGTGGTGACGATTCTTCGCAGCGAGCATCACTTATGTGCTAGCTGACCATGTTTTCATCCTTAATTAAGGCTTACTTAAAGGCCCCCCTTAAATAGAGTAACTGCTCACCTTGTGACAAACCGCTACACACAGTTCAGAACGCGGCACTGGTCTAGCATATTAAATGGCAAAACTAAGGCCTAAAATTCCCACGTAAGCTGATTATCCTCTTCATTCATCTATTATATGGGCAATTAACCACCAGGTTTATTTTCAACTGTACTGGTAAGGTGCGCAGTAAATTGACTGCAATAGGACCGGTCCCGGCGTTGATTAGAATCCACGCACACTGACCTTAACATTGCTTTCCACCTCATAAGGGCTATAAAACACGTATTATGCTAGGGGTAACGCTTGAAGTGGTGAAACACTACAAGATTTTGAGCTGTCATGTCTTGATTCAACGCTGGTTCACGAAGGAGGTTGGTGACCGTATGAACACGGCATACTGCATTTGCGAGTATCCCTCATTCACACCTGGAATTACGAAGGTTTCAGATATTCATTCCCTCCGAGTTCTGAATCAACAAGATATTTCTTAGTTATATGTTCGTGCATTGGTGACTTTCCTCTTGTTTTGACCGGCTGGTTCGTGAGTGTGTAAGGTCACATGGTACGCCAGGGTGCGTTTCGGCGTGTTCCTGCAGAGTTTTGGGGCGGCAGCGCATAATGTGCGGTAGAAAGTGTAAAATCTTCATGGAATTTGTTCCAAGTCCCTGAAATATTGCAGTGGGTCGCACTGCCGTGCATTCCACAGTAGCTGCCCACGCTTGCAGCAACAGCTGCTGCTCGTGGGAGGTCTTCGCTTTACAAGCTAGACTGCCTCACAGTGGCAAGGCAGCCTGAAATGACTTAAGCGACTTACCCTGCTGACCTTTAGGGTGAGACAGAGTGCATAGCGCGTCTTGATGGCCCCACTTTTTACTGCACCGCTGTGTGGACGTCGACCGTAGCGGTGATCCTTCGTGTTCAGTGGCGCCATATCTATTGTGCACCCCTGGACTTTATTCTACATCAAGCCCACAGAAAACACAGCATGCTGCTCTACGTGGGCAATGAGGACCACACGGCGTCCTTCCACACCGCCTAGGCGTCGCACCCGAGCTCAAATTCTGTTGCCATAGAGTCATTTGCACTTGACTCACTCCACCGTTCCCGTCTTCACTCATAAAATCGTGGCTCACGAAGAAATTGCGGACTGTGCGGTCTTGGTGTTGAGGGGAATCTGGAAGTCCATTGCACGAGAAGCGTTATATCTCTTCACAACTTCCTTCGTGCATATCTACGTCTGACCCTTGTCTCCCCTTTCAAACTGTTCTCTAGGCGGTGTGAACAATACAGGCACACGTATTTTGCCGAGGATGTCTTCCTTTGATAAGGGAAAACTCCACATTGCAGACCCTTTCGAAGAAGATAACGACCAGATGATAAGACGACTTATTGATGAGGCTTTTAATGGAATCAGCCACGGCAAAAATCACGTCAACCTCATGCAAGCTGGCACTGTGAGTCATTCCCGCCCCACGCGCTTGCACAGCTGCGGTAGAAATATAGCCACGCTGCTTTTGGATACTCCAGTTTTTGCCAATTTGACCCTGGCCAGGAACTCTTTGCCCCGCTCATGGTGCATAAAGTATTTCAGAGCAGCCAGTGAGGCGATTGCTTCTTGGAGGTAATCGGGCATAGGTTTGTGCGTGCAGGGAATATACTGCTCATTGGCTCTTAAGTTAGCTCGCGTAGAACATTACACCTGGAGAGGCTAGTGGTATTTTGTCTGTGTGGGTGTGTTAGGGCCTAGAGTTCGTTTTCAAGAGGCTGCAGCCAGTCGTGCCTCTACCAGATCGTGATTGGTACTCTGCAGGTGAGACTTAGTGACCGGCTGTGGCGAAAACTGCATACGTGATGGTTGCGATGCTGCTGTATGCTCTTTTGCTCGTTTCTTCTGTTTTGCTTTACCTACGATCAAACTATTTACAGCATATTAGCAGCTGCTGACGTGCGTTTTGCTTTTTTAGTGTTTAGGAACTATGACGTCGATAAAGATGGGGAAATCGATCGTGAGGCGTTTGAAGACATAGTCCGCCAGGTGCTTGTCTTTCTAGTCAAGTTCATTTCCATACCTATTTGCTTGTTTTTGGTGTGGTTCATGCGCATCACGCCACACGTGTTGCAGGGTACCTTTTAATGACTACAAATGCACCTACTTAGGCTTTTCCACCTGTGCATATGCTGTTATTCGTAAGAAGTATCTGGCTTCCGCCGTGTGTAACTGTTCGTAGTATCACGCCCACCACTACGAGAAGCTCCTCAAACGTAGCAAACGGAGACCTCAGCCTCAGGTACCCAAACAGTCGCTATTTCATCCCCGTGATCGGCGTAACACCTCCATAAACTCCAGTTGAATAGGATGAATTCCGCCCATTAGTGCCCCAAAGAGCCCTCAGGCAGCGACCCTTGCAAGCATTCCTGCAGAACTGGGGGACTAGAGGGTAATGTACTATTTGGGATGACTTTTATAAATTGGTACAACGACACTCAGTGTGAACTGCGGGGCAAATGCATGCGGGGTTACTATCCAGCATTGTTCGCACGCATTTCGGAGGGGGTGAGGCGCTAAAGGGAGGACACCAGGTGTTTCAACGGCATATTATCATATATGACTGCTGCATGCGCTAGGCGAGAATCGATGAATTTTGCTCCATCATAAAGTCTCAACAGGAGATATCCTTGCTTGCCTGGGTGGTTTTTGCAGGTATGGGTTTGCCTACCCCTTTGTTGGAATGGAATTTCCGTGCGAGCTTAGTTTAGGATTTTGTCTACGATTACTTTAGTGGCATCTTTTCGCTTGTTTTCCAGAGCGCGAAGGCGCTGTAAAGAGGCAACTGCCATAGCTAAGGAAAGGTTGCATTTTTGCGGCTGCTAGTATTTACTGGTGATTGAAATAGCCACTTAAGAATATAGTCATGAGTGGCATTACCCAGGGGCACCCAAAGCTGCACCTTCTTTTTGCCCGCTTATTCACCATGGCGGATGAAAGGTTTGAGAGCCTGTGAAGCCGCTGGTCATGAGATCCGTTTCAAGTGCTGTAAAAGCTGCATCGCTTTTCAATAGAAGAGCGTTGGAAGACCGGAAGCATACAGTCACGGGGAACTTGCTGCTGTCAATGATTGATCCTCAGCTCACGGGATATCACCCAAAAGTTCCCCAAAGCATATCCAGAAACTTCAGCAAAAGCTTAAATTTCGTGCGTGGAGGCGATATTCGGAGTTTGGGGGATGCGCGAGTCGTGAGGAAAGAAAGTGCTTCGCCCAATTGTGTAGCATCTGCTGCAAGCCTTGTAGCTACACAGCGTCGTCAGCTTTGCCAGTGTAGAGAAGGGCAACAGCCAGTTCCCAAGTTCAACGCAGGAATGAGGAGCAGCTCTGCATCAGAGTCTCCCACCGCGGCCCCTCGTGGATGCAGCAGATGCAGTTGCCGCTGTGGGAGCCTTCATGTCCAGCCTGCTACGATTGATGCCCCAAGTCGCTGCAGTGCTGCTGTCAGCAGCAGGGGGAGTCTTATTTGTAAAACAGGTGCCACTGCATTTATTTCATTGCAATTGGTGCGTTCAAAAACGGTAGACCTGCATCCACCACACGCGATGGAGCACGTTCAGCATCAGCACCTTTGGCAGGGGGCATTGCGCTGGCAAAGCCTCGCGGGAGGGATGCACACTATGCAGACTCTCCATGATGAACGAAACAGCAGATGTGGAGCTCCCGCAGCCCAACGAACGGCTCGCGAGTCCGCTGCGGAAGGTGGACTCGGCAATGCGACAGTGTCTGTACACCCGAGTTGCATCGGAAGCCGCGGCCAAAGTAGCGGTAGATGGGATGGGCTGCAACGCGATACCGTCGACGTTGTTTCTTTTCAACCCCAATTGTTTTTGACGCTGCCATGCCCTGAAGCATCGCCAGCCACCCTCTGCTCTCCCCGCAGAACCTTTTTCCCCAAGGTGTCAAGGAAGTGGGTTACAGACCCTTTGACTGGTGCCGCTGGAGACGCCGTCGCTGCTGCTGCGGATGGAGATGTCGTCGATGACGAGCGCTGCTTTTCGGAGAGCTCTGAGGATTCTGTCTTCCTGCCACATCCGGCACGGCACACCCCACTAGATGCATCTAACGACCCAACCAGCCCTCACGCGAGGAATAGCCAACAAGACAACCTCACAACCCGAGCCACCAGTAAATTGATTGAACCCGAGTGGACAGCTTCGTGGGTAGCGGGGGATTCCACGGGCGTAAGGCTCTCCGACGTGGCTCCAGCCCCTTCCTCAACCTCTGGGAGGGCAAAGAGAGACACTCTGTCGCACAGAGCCCAGAAATCGCTGCATGCATTTGCCGCTACGATTAGGGGAGGGGTGGACAAGACAGTTCACTCTATTGGGGAAAAAGTAGGCATCGGATCTCACGCAGAAACCCACCAAAAAGCCCCGCCTAGCAACAGAAGCCGCTACCATGCTGCCTCCCAAGTAAAAGCGTCTGTGGAGCAGGAGGACCTCAATAAGGCAGCCGCTGGCTCGAATATCCAGCATCTGTCCCTGATCGCGTTCCCAGTAATCAAACCTCCGCCCTCTGAAGAGGACTGCTCTATTGTCTCCGAAAAGGCGTGTTCTACAGGCCAAGACAAGCCAAAGCAGGAGCCTATTCCTGCGGAAAATGAGAAAAAGCCTGTCGAGGAAGAAACCAGCTTCTGCTCTTGGCTTCTGTGCTGCGGCTGTGCGGGGGCCTCGTAAAACGCTGCGCCCAACATCGTGATTTTAGGAGCCTCGAAACGCAGTTAAACTCCTGAGAGGCTGCGAGCAGGATTCTAACTGTCGGACAGAAAGAGCTGCATTCGCACTCTATCTATGGATTGCAGCAAGGGCTTAAGGGGGCTCATAGATATGGGATGGGGTCGTGGCATATCCACTACGGAGCTTTTGGCCACCATGCCGCATTTGTCTAACGTTTGCTTATTCACTGGATGCTAGTGGCGTCGAGCGCGGACGCAAGTAGTGCCTGCTGCTATCTGTAGGAAAAGTACCAGTTTTACATAGCGAATGGCCACAGGCCGTTTTAAAATGACTCTAGGCTGCAAGGCACCCACACTCACGCACATACATGTACACATAAATACATACATATAGACATACGTACATGTATACATGCATACAAACTTGCCCAGTCACAGCAACGGTGTTAGGGAATGAGAGCTTCAGTGTTTTCAAAGTCTGCAGTTGGTGGCAATGCACGTTCTTTGACTACAGGTTTCAGGCCCGCTACAAACGGATGCGTCCACAGCCTCTGACCCATCCAAGCTCAGCGTTACAGCTGCAGGGGGCTCTCTGTCTGACCAAAGCGTCCAGGTAAAGTCTTCATTGCTCCGGAATCTTTTATACGCCGTGAACACTCTCGAATAAGGGGTCAAAAGAGTATCAGTGTCATTCTAGTGATTACGCCTTGACGAATAAGCGAATATTGTGTTGGTGCGTTTACGAAATTTTCTGTCTGGCTGTTGTTTTTGATGCAACGCATTAGTGGGCCTTGTGATGTATGAAGTGCATATGCTCACATATTTTCTTGGGGGGCCTTGTAAATGTATGGGCAGATGCTCAAGAATTGATCTTGTAGAAGTCTGTCAGTGATTGTTTCCTTATCGGGGGGACCTTTAGTACCGTGTCAATTCATGAATCGCGGTAGATGCGTTGGTCAATTCTGAGATTCCATTTTACCTCCCAGGCGCCAGTCGTTTGTCTGGCTGTCTAGAGGCTTGCTTAACCCTGTATTGTCACGTGAGTATTGACAGTAGTTAGTGGCTGTCGTGTGACTCGCTCTCCACCATCTGCCTGAGCTTGTTTCTTACTTGGAAGCAGGCATCATGTCCTATTCCTGTGAATGCAGCTGGCATCACATATCATGTACCCGGCGCACCATGGAGTATGCCAAGTGTTCAGGGATTACAGATTCGGTAAAGTCGTCGGCAAGGGAAGCTTCGGCAAAGTTCAACTAGTTACGCACCGGAAAACTGCTGCAAATAGAGCATGCAAAACTATTGGTACGCCAGGTTCGGACTGTTCGGGTATTTCAGCATCAATTTTGTTCTCATGCACTTGAAATAATGTGCTTGCAACTCTGGCTCAAGGGCTGTGGATTTCAGTGGGTAATTTAATATCAGCGACCTCGTTACGAAATACAGGCAGAAACAGTGTAGCTTAAGAAGCACATCGTGAATAAAGGGAAGCTCAAGGCTCCTAGGAGCTCGATTTGACCTATTTCGTCAAGGTTGCACAGCTGTGGACTGCATGTTTTTTTCATTTTTGAGCAGCTATCCAGTCCCCAGAACAGTGGGAGCTTATAAAGTCGGAAGTGGAATTGTTAAAGGCGCTAAATCATCCAAATATTATGAAGGTGAGAAGTTGGTAATCTACAGAGTAATGGTCACGCTTGCTCTGGCTGCGTTTTAGTATCTATCAAAAATTTTGCGCCCACTTGTGCTTCCAATCTCTCATATCTCGTCGTTTCTCTGCAGCTTTTCGAAACATACCAAGACGGATACACGATTTATCTCATTATTGAACTGTGCAAGGGAGGGCCCTTATTTGATCGCATCGTCAAGCATTATGATGTTATGAGAAGCCCAATTACGGAGGAGCAGGTGAGCTGTCTTTTTTTCATCGTAAAGAGCTGTAGAACAGGCAGCGTTGGCTTTTTCACAAATCGGATGCTGCAGGGTCAGACAAGTCATACACGAGATGGCTGGGGAGGGCACGAGAATTCTGTACTTGATAGAAGCAAGAGGCAATCCAATAGCCCCAACAGCGCTTCAATGTGGATTATTTGAAGATTTCATCTTTTCTTTTGCCGGATCTTGAGCATCTCATTAAAGTGCTTTTAGATTTTTGGTCCCGGGTCTTAAATGAAACAAAACAGTGTAAGGGGGGACAATATTTGTTCTCTAAATGCTGCACATCTTGAAAAAACACATGCAATTGTGTCACGTTTTTGCGGCTTAGGGTGCGCTGTGTTTATTTGTGTTCATGCTGTTGAGCAGAGAGCGTGTTGTAAACATTTTTTGCTTTTTCGCTTCGTGAGCCTTGCAGATGTGCGGCTGGATGAGACAAATCCTCTCAGCCTGTTCCTACTGTCATGAGCGAGGCGTTGTTCACCGTGATCTGAAGCCGGAAAACATACTTTTCGTGGATGCATCTGATGACTCGCCGCTAAAGGTGAGAAAATGGGGTAGAGACAAGGGGAAGACCTTCCTGAGGGATTCCACTCACAGAAGTGGGTGTGGTCACCCATTACCTGGCGCTATTGAAGACCACGTGAGCGTCACACCATGATTACATTTTTCTTTTTGTGTTCAACTTGCAGGTCATCGACTTTGGGTTAAGCGGCACTGTGAACCGGCTCCGTGAGACCGCAAAGGAAGTCAAGGAGAGACGTTCTGGCGTCACTGCTGCTTTTGCCAAGCTGTTTCCAATCATCGGCGGAAAGCATATCATCCCTTGGTACTTGTTTCTGTAGCTGTGCTTTCCCTATCAGCATCAGTTAGCTTACTTCTCGTACACCCTTTATGCCATCCGTAGAAAGGGGCTTTTTGCTTTTATGCTAAAAAGAATTTGCCTCTCCTGCTTCGTGGCACCTCCTCCCCCTTCCTTCTTACCCTCTTCGGCCGCTATTGTGTGGGTGTTTCAAAATTGTTTCAAAGTAGTATGCCGAGACGTTTACCTATTAAGCATTGGCACGGCCGCTGTCCGCGTGCATACACCGGATAAGACCAGGAAGATTTGGTGGATGCGAAATTTCCCTACGGTTCCTCTGTACCTGCATCTTCCAGTGCCGATTTGTGGTTTCAGGTATGTACGGAGAGTCCGCATGCAGCGTGCGGGGACGCCACATTACATGGCCCCCGAGATGATCCGAGGGCAGTACGATGAGAAATGCGATTTGTTTTCTGTGGGCATCATTATGTTTCAGGTGCGTCAAGTTTTGGCGAATGTTGCATGGGCAAAAAGCGTCTCCTTGCTTTCAACCTCTTTCAGTACTCAGTTTCAGTGTTCACGTGTGCCCCAAACCGCTTCTTGCTCCTGTTCCCTTATAGAACCCAAGTCCAGTGCTTCCCCCTGCCCTGACACCGTGTTCAAACAAACACTGGCGAAGCAGATTGTGCTTACGTGACGTCGGGAGAGCGTTAAAGTGTCTTATGGCGTGCTTCAACGGTATGGTTCAGTGTGAGTGGGTGCTTACATGCTACCAACAATGTTTGCCTGTGTGGGAAGGAGCGTTGTGGTTATGCCTACCAACATGTAAAGTGCTCCATTTGAGTTCTTTGATGTGGTGAATAGCTACTTTCCGGCTACCACCCCTTCTTTGTGCCGGGTGTGGACAACGAGCATACAATAAAGCACAAGATTCTCCAAGAGGAGCCCTCGATGTGTGGTGCGTAGCACAGTACACACCAGTCACCCCAAGGGTACCTTCTCGCATTGTTTTTCTTGTAAATAGCTCATGCATCACTGAAAGTATCCATCCTCTACACAGAATGGTATCTGGTGCTGCAGGTGAGGCCTGGCAGTGTGTCACATTGCAGGCCAAAGACCTTCTGAAGAAGCTAATGCAGAAGAATCCAAGGAAACGCATTTCTGCTCAGGCAGCTTTAGAGCATCCGTGGTTCACGTGCGTCCGTTATTGACCACAGTTCATGTCTCATGCAGGGCTTGAATTCCGTTTTATTGAGTGGCTTCCTGGTTTCTATTCTTGGCAAGCATATGCGTTACCACCCATATTATCACTTGCAGCGACATTGCAACTCAGCACGGTTTTTACAGCACGTGCTCCATTTGTGCGAGGAAGTGCAGTACCTTCATGTGCATGGCCATCGTACTTACTTTACAAAATTAGAAACCTCTTGTCGCCCTGATTTTGAGCGCATGCTGCACTTGAAAGAAACGCTGTGATTGCTTTCATCGCAGTGCAGTCTTCCACTAAATGCGGTTTCCCCGTGTGTCCATACTTGCAGGCTGCTTGCAACACGTTCCACTTGCGCCTCTCAGCTAACGCCGTCTGTATTTGAGGGCCTGCGTTCTTGGCAACGACAGAACAGGCTAAAGCAAGCCGTGCTCCAGCTACTCGCAAAGGAGTTGAACGAGACCGACATAATTCAACTCCGGAAGAAGTTCGAGGCATTGGATAGAACGGGCAAAGGGACGATTACTGTAGATGAATTGAAACAGAGTGGGTCAAAGCTTGTGTTTTTGGCAACACCACTCCCGGGCATGTGAAATCTCTGTAAAATGCAACTTCCTGCTACAGTAAATCTGCATCGCAGGTGCTCATGTTTTTCAGAGTGCTCCATGTGTGCTTATTTGGACCTTAGGTATGCGCGAAGCAGGATATACAGTTGTTGAAAGCGAGTTAGAACAAATCTTCAATTCCATCGATGCAAATCAGCAGGGCCACATCGGTATGTGTCCATCAACGCAGCTTAAGTCGCTGGGCCTCCTCGGCTTCCTAACAGCCGCCAAGCAGAGAAGCGTGCTTCCGCCTGCTCCAAAATTACATTTTTCTGTTGCGCATGCTTCATACACGCACCGCACACTGGATGTCTTCCTTCTGAATGTCCCGTCGTAGGCTACAATGAATTCATATCGACTCTCCTTGCAAGACGTATAGTGGTGCGAGAGGAACAGCTGCGAGAAATATTTGATAAATTTGACTCAAAGGGAGAAGGCCGACTAACCCTAGAAACTCTTCGAGATGTTCTCAAGCGATCGAAGTAAGCTCTACCTATTGGGTTTCTTGCGTATACAGTAGGTAGAGAGAGAGAGAGAGAGAGAGAGAGAGAGAGAGAGAGAGAGAGAGAGAGAGAGAGATCGGAAGAGCGCGTGTGGGAAAGAGTGTAGGAACGGTGTGCGACTTAGTTGCTCGCTACTCGGCTGCGTACATATGCGAACTCTC
>NW_020312153.1:0-63313 GCF_002999335.1 Cyclospora cayetanensis | reverse complement strand
CACACTCATCACATCCTCCCTCCTCCCAGATTTATACAACAGCCCCCACACCCACCCACACACACACCCCCACAACCACACCCCCACCCACCCAAAACCACAACCCCCCCCCCACACACAAAAACACCCCCCCCCACACACACATAAACACACACCTCCTCATAAATCATATCATGCGGATCTCCTGGACCGCCACTCCGCGAGTACACATCCGCTACTCCCAAGCGCTGCTTCCGCCTCGCCATCGTGGTTCGGACAGTCTTTGCAACTTCATCCATCGAAGAGCCTGCAGAAGCAACACGAGAAGCCGCGTGGCGCAGACGGAAAAGAGAGCCACACAGAGTTGTACCCAGACTGCACGCTAGAATGAGAGATGATGCAGCAAGTTGTAGCGACGCGCTAAAAGCCACTGCAACACCGGACATGGGAGTGTTTGTCTATGTGGCCTGAGATCGGCGAAATCGTCGGGAGGAAAAGAGGCGGAAGAAAGAGACTGCACACGATGTATCCAAGGCAAAAAGTGGATCTACGACATGGTGGCCAACGGACTCCCGAGGAAGTCTCTTTCGAATTGTCGACAGCCATCGAAGAGCTCTTCAATCATTTCAAAGTGGACTGCATGCGTCTGCTCGAAGATAAGCTCCCTCATCGTTGCGGCACAGGCACGAGCCTTGCTTCTGGAGACACAGGAAGAGACAGCACAAGACGTGGGCGCTGCCGCATTGAAAAAAAACCTTGTGAAAGGCACAGCACGGACAAGCAGGGCACCAAACAAGGACAAGAAAAAAAACACACACAAAGGCCACAGCGATAAAGCTACTGAAACAGACTCCTTGCAGAAACCGGTGCAATGATAGTGAAATTCTATTGGAAGCAAGTGCTTCAAAAGAATGTGACAGAGAACACAGGACAATTTCGAAGAGACATGTGAACACAAGCAACGGAAAAACAGGATCTAAGAGGAAGGAAGAGATGAAACGACAGTTCAGAAGAGTATGTGTGTATGTGTGTGTGTGTGTGTGCGTGTGTGTGTGTGTGTGCGTGTGTGTGTGTGTGTGTGTGTGTGTGTGTATGGGTGTGTGTGTGTGTGTGAGTGCTGACACTGCCAGTCAGCCTACAACAGAGTTCTATCCACACCTGCAATATTCATCAAGAGCCTGATCAAGCTCGTCCATAAACCTTGAATTTTCGGTGAGGAATTTGAGCCCGCTTGCCAGATCTCCCGTGCTGATCTGTCTCTTGATTTCTGCGGCTGCCGCGCGCAAAATGCGTCTTAAGGCACATGAGGATGCACATGTTGCCAGACGGACCAAGTGCAGCATTCCCCCACGCACGTTGGACTGTAGAAGATCGGCGATAAGGGGCTCCCAGTCGGCTTTGTCCATGACATGCCGTACAGAACGCATCATCTGAACGATGCACAAGACAGAGACTGCTCTCAAACCGCTGTGCAGATTACAGGTGCAAAGATATATCTCAAAAACACACGCAGAGCAATTCGAAACGCCGGCCAATATTAACCGCGCTCTTTTCCTCAGAGTACATACTTACATGTGTATACTTACATGTACATACTTGCAAGTATACACTTACATGTACATACTCACATGTATATACTTACATGTACATACTTGCAAGTATACACTTATATGTACATACTCACATGTACATACTTGCAAGTACACACTTACATGTATATACTCACATGTACATACTCACATGTGTATACTTACATGTATATACTTACATGTACATACTCACATGTATATACTTGCAAGTATATACTTACATGTACAGACTTACATGTATATACTTACAAGTACACACTTACATGTATATATTTACATGAACATAGTTACAAGTACAGACTTACATGTATATACTTACGTGTACATACTGACATGTACATACTCACATGTATATACTTACATGTATATACTCACATGTATATACTAACATGTACATACTTGCAAGTATGCACTTATATGTACATGCTTACATGTATATACTTGCATGTATATGCTTACATGTACATACATACATGCATGTACTTACAACTACAGACTTGCATGTATATACTTACAAGTACAGACTTACATGTATATACATACATGTACATAGTTACATGTATATACATACATGTACATAGTTACATGTACATGCTTACATGTATGTACTCACATGTATATACTCACATGTATATACTCACATGTATATACTCACATGTGCATACTTACATGTACATCTTATATTTATATACACATATATATCTATAGATATGCGGATAGACAGAGAGATATCCGTATCTTCATATACAGGAAGTGAGGCGAGCGTGGGCAAGTGGAGGCTGTTAAGGGCGCTGGACAGCGGGGTGCAGTTAAAACAGCTAAGAGTACCATAAACGAAATACACCGAAAGGAGCCAGAGCTGGAATCATTCCAGCAAGCAGTAGTCAACGACTTGGATCATGCTAGCTAGAGACAGCTGAAAGCGTGAATTTGAGTCTTTTCCGCACTAATTTTGCGGTGATCTAACAGGTAATGCATGCAGAGACGCACATATGTACGTGTACCGGTATGTGTAGACGCCTCTGTACACGTTTCCTACCTGCAGAAGTACATCTTTGGTAAAGCGCCTGTCTGGTTCTAAAATGGAGATGTGGAATTTCATCCATCGTCCTAAGTGCGTTAAGGAAAGCTGATTGAGCAGCCGAACGTCGGCGAACTCTCCGGCCACTCGTTGCATGAGAGTCAAGTCTGAATCTCCGACGGCTGCAAAGATGCGACGTCATCACAGTTCGAAATGCAGCAATTTGCATTCCACCTAAGCCGGAGAAAAATATCACTATTTCGAGGCGTTCTCCGCGAGGCGGCTTAAATCGGAACGCCGGCTTCCTGTCAAGCTTTTTTTGTGAAGCTTCAGCTCCTAAAACTCACACTGCCTGTCGCTTTCTCCAACGGCGTCCATGAACAATTCATCTAGCCCAACTGACTCTTGCGGTGCTGCTTCGTTGGGGAGGCCTTCCAGGTCAGGCCCTAGGAGGGGGTGGATAACGGCATGGCCTTTGTACAACGCTGCTGTACCGTCAGCTACAACGGCATGCGCATGATGCATGTGCGAGCGCACGGAATCTTGAAGAGGAGCTGCACACACACAGGGAGGCTGGGGAGAAGGAAGGGATCGCATGAGGCCGGCAAAACTTTTTATCGCATGCACGACATGCGATAAAAAGGGGGGTATATAGCGAGGGAAAGACTCTGGGGAAAGGACAGCGAGAGGCGACTATCGCGGGTGCATGAGCGAAAG
This sequence comes from Cyclospora cayetanensis, assembly GCF_002999335.1. Classification (NCBI taxonomy): domain Eukaryota; phylum Apicomplexa; class Conoidasida; order Eucoccidiorida; family Eimeriidae; genus Cyclospora; species Cyclospora cayetanensis. Next base: position 60,007 of record NW_020312153.1, on the reverse strand, counting down.
GTGAGGATAGAGGCTCCAAACCTAGCCGCTCGTCGGCTCTAGGGAAGAAAAAAGCATAACACATCCAGAGATGGCATACAAACAACCTCAAGGGGGGGAAAATGCAAGAAAAAGTGCTTTGCGGCTCCGCGTAGTCATCGGCATGCGTCCAGCATATTCATACCTTGTTCAGCATTTGCTGACTCGACAGAGACGGAGTGTATCTCCACCGGCCGAAGGCCGATCCAGCCATCCGGCCGAAAGACACGCTGCCAACAGCGATAGCCGTGAGGGGGGATATTCTTCGGATTTACCAACTGCAGGACCGCAAAATACACCAAATACGCAGCCCATACAAGCGTGGATGCAAGCGTCAACAAGGAGCGTGCAGACAGCCAAGGGAGGCAAGTATGACGGAGGAGGCCGATTTTTCACGGAGCGGCACAGAGACACACACACAGATACGTCAAAAAAGAATAACACGCCCAAGAATATTCCATCCTTTAAAACTTGAGAGTGTAATGGGAAGGAGAGCAGCAGCCAAACGAGCAGCCAGAGGAAAAGCGAGAGGACAGGGGGCTTGGGTTGTGTGTATATTATGTGTGTGTGTTTGTGTCTGCGTGTGTATTTGTGTTTAATTTACCGTCTGAAGAGAAAGAATCACAGTTAGGCGCTGCCGATCTACACTTTTGGATTGTGTTTGCTCTGTCTGCGCGCAGAAGCAAGTCTCAATACGCCGTGGGAAGATCCGCTGAGCCCAACAAGCTTTTAACACGCTTTCTAAGACAGGCAAATAACTTATCAGAAAATGGACTCAAGCCATTGTTCTATACGACACTTGGCGTCCGAGGGCATCTACGTCTGCTGTGCATGCATACAGCAATGTATCGAGAGGCAACACACAACACCGTTGTAGGGGGCTTGCACTCGATATCTGTCTCTCTCTCTCTTTCTCTGTCTCTGTCTCTCTCTCTCTCTTTCTCTCTGTCTCTCTCTCTCTTTCTCTCTCTCTCTCTGTCTCTCTCTGTCTCTCTCTCTCTCTCTTTCTCTCTCTCTGTCTCTCTCTCTCTCTTTCTCCTTCTACTTGTCTATCCGTCTGTCTGTCAATCTGCATGTGCCAGGCTGACAGCTGAACGGCCGCCCTGCATGGGGGCAGGGTGTGTCTTACCAGTGCCTGTGGACTTCGAAAGTAGAAGGTGACTAGCGCATCTCGGCTGTAAACCTTGTTGTCAGAATTATGAGCGTCCTCTGCCTTCTTCGTTGTGTGATCACCTGCTTCGGCAGAATCCGAGACAGTTTGCACAAGTCCGAACATGTTGGTTTCATCCTTAGACAACATGTATCGCACGAGCTGGCCAGGCTGCGTAACAACTCGTCCATTAGGTGCTCCTGGAAGCTGATATTTTTCTGCCTGCATCACGCAAGTAGCATCCCCAGAAGAGGCTCCTCGCAGCATGCCACTCGCTAAAAAACGCAGTGCGTTGTATCTGTCTGGCCAGAAAAAAGGGAAAAAAACACAGCGGGCAGTGCTCTCAGGGGGATGCAGCAGGATAGAGGCCGTCTAGAGGCATGCATGCTGTCTTGCCTCCTCCTGCTTCAGACGCTCAAAGTATTCCTCTGCTTTTTTCTGAGCGCGCACAAGCACGTCCAAGAAAAAGTGAGAGCAACGGTGCTGTCCTTTGCACAGCTACTCCGTGAGCTTCGGAGGGCAGATGCATGCACACAAAACAAGCCGCTTGCGATACGACAAAGCACACTGCGATCATGCATCCCGTCACGAGAGCCGCTGCTTCACCATCGCAAAGCAGGACAGATAGAGAGACAGATAGAACACTAGACAGAGACAGACAGAGAGGCGAAGGCGCATAGACAGAGGCCGACAGATAGAGACAGACAAAGCACCAGACAAAATAGACAGAAGCAGAGGGATAGAACCAGATAGGGTAGGATACAATTTGACAGACAGACAGACAGATAGATAGACCACTAGACAGAGACAGACAGAGAGGCCAAGGCGGATAGACGAAGATAGACAGGTAGAGACACAAAGAGAACGTTTGAGAGATAAAGCACCACACGATTTGGGATAGAACCAGACAAGGCCGGATACAACTTGACAGGCAGATAGAACGAGGCAAAAAGGCAGAGACAGATAGAGCCGTACAAAAAGCCGTACAAAATAACGCAAATCCATTAAAAGCCGACACGAATGCATTCAAAAGCATCTAAAAGATACGAAGCCAGAGAGATAGATAAGGCCTTAACACAGAACAAGGCTCGATGCAGCTAATGCCTGTGGTGCGGCTGCCTCGCGGTGTAAGGCCCTTCACGCTGCAAAGCGAGAGAAAGAGAAAGTCTGTGAGGCGTCTATCTGTCTCCTCCTCTTCCTCCTCCCCGCATCCGCTACTACTGGTTGTTAGGAGAGTCTGCCTCTACCCAAATGCTCCCTCTACAGCCGTCCTCTTGGGGGGGACCCCTGCCTGCAGTGTATCCGCAGCTCGCGGCGCGATTCGGGAGCTGATGAGGGAACAGCTGAAAATACCCTGGTAGTCTGCAGAAACTGGGGATCGTATTGTTCTGGATCGGGAAAGAGTTCGCAACACAGCTTGTGGCCAGCTTCAAGATTCTCGTTTAAAGTGCCTCCATACACATCCATGAATGAGGCTCCTCCTCGTGGCAGCCGAATAATGACGTAGTTGCCTGTCATTAGCTCTGTGACAATTTGTAGCAGCTCCCGCAGATACAGCTTCACATATTCCCTACAAGAAGGACGGAGGCAGAAGCAGCAGCAAACACAGCCGCACGGAAACGAGAACGCTTGCGAACTCGCGTTTTTTTCGAAAAAGAGACAAAGACGAGAGAGGCGCAAAAACGTCTCCACGGCAACTGAGAAGAGCTGCCTCCTTGTCACAGCTCCACCAGCCAAACACTCTCACAGAAAACAGAGAAAGACAAGAGGAAGCAGAACAGCCGCGGCAGGTGTGTATGCATGCATGCGTGCTTGTTTGTTCGCTGTGTTTGTGGGTGTGGGTATCAGTGTGTGTATGTGTGTTTCTGTATGGATGTATGTGTCTGTGTGTTTACGCGTAAGTGTGTGTTTGCATGTTTTTGCATGTATGTATGTGTATGTGTGCTTATGTGTAAGTGTGTTTTTGCATGCATGTATGTGTGTGTTTATGGCAAGCGGCCAAGAGACCGCAAAAAAGGCGAAAAATGCATCAGTCATTCGGAAATACGTATGGCGGCAAAAATGAGCAAAACACGTGTTGAAAGGCAGCAACGAAGGGAAAGCAGACCTTATGGACTGGGGGGACTGCTCGACGAGCTGATCTTCGATGTCTCCTATCCGCTTCTGCGTCTCGCTCCTCTTCCGGCCTAAACGCCTCTCTAACAGACTCAGCTGCTCAGACAGCAATGACTGCATCACAACAATAACCGCGAGCGAGCAGCAGCAGCAACAACAACAACAGCACCACCATGAGCAGTGCCTTCGTAGCTCTTCATGCCTCTCTTCCTTAGGAAGCCCCCTTGTTTACGCCTCTCTTGCTCTCTTTCTCGATTAATCAACATTCTCTCCCCACACCCACAACCTCCCCTGCATGCGTATAACTCCCTCACAGGGTTCTGTAACTTCCTGCACACACCGCCGCTCTGCATGCCTTTTTCTGAAAGTGTCTGAACAAGCAGTCCCGTGCGTTAGGCTCGCGCTCACTGCACACTACGCACGATCTACCGCATACCTGAAACTTATCGTTGAGCTCCGTCTTAAACTTGGTTGGACTGAAGAAATCAGACAGCGTTTGCTGATCGGGGCAGACATCGAAGGCAGAAAAAAGGAGGTGCTGGACGTCTCTATGGCCCTCCTCCATTTGCCTTTGCATGCTCTGCTTGCGAGACAAGAAGTTCCCCTTCTCCTTCTCCTCTAGAGAAAGCGAGAAGAGCTCTAAGAGGTACAGCGGCAGAAGGTTTCCGTTCGCGTCCTGAGGAACGGTTAGAATTGCATACACAAAGACATGCGGCAATATACATTCTTGACTAACCTAGCCCCCCTTGAAAAGCTGCTCTCATGTGTATGTTTCTCCAGTGAGACATATACACATGACCTACGCGAAAAATATTGATTCCTACGCACAAAATACGTGAAGATTCAATCAATTCGCTACATAAGCTGCTACGCTGAGAGGCCCAGGCGTCCCTCCTCTATAAAAGGCGCGCTTTTGCAAAGAGCTTCGTTCCACAAATCTATCTTTTTATTTCTCTTTTTCTATCTCTCGCTTTCCCTCTCTATTTCTCTCTCTCTGTCTCATTTCCCTTCGCTCTCTATTTCTCTTGCTCTCTCTCTCTGTCTTTCTCTCTCTCTCTCTGTCTTTCTCTCTCTCTGTCTGTCTTTCTCTCTCTGTCTCTCTAGCTTGTTCTGCATCCCATGTGACTGTACCTTGACAGCCCGCTTCCTGACACGGTCCAGCAGCTGCTGCTGCGTTTTCACATCGTTTTTTTCGTTTTGAAGAAACTCCCGAGCTCTTGTACCAACGACCACCGTCTGCGAGGGAGTAAGTCCTAGACCTGCAGCAGCAGCAGCAGGTGAAGAAGCTCAAGAAAGACAAGCTTAAGGCCTCTTTTGTTGCCTAGCCTGTAAGACGCGTTCAACGCAGGCATGCAAGGCAAGGCAACGCAGAGGCAGACCACCAGAGAACAGACAGATCTACACGTACAGCAAACGGAAGTACAGGGCTAAGCCACACGCAGACAGACAGAGAGAAAGTAAGACAGACAGGCGGAGTGAAAGAGCGAGGGAGAAAGAAGGACACCCCCTCTCCAAGCGTCATCACACCCCCCCACACACATGCAGCGAGCGAGTGCCTTGGGAAGAGGGAGTTTGATCCTTGTATTCTAGCATCACACCCAAACATCGAAGCGGCCTGGAAACTCTCAAGACGCATGTAGGGCACACAGAGGGGCAGTAGCGGTCCGTCTAACAAAGGGCATGCCGCACAAACAGCAAATGTAGAATTTTCTCTCTCTTGCCTTTAGGCCCTGGGGAAAGAATGAACTCTCTGAGGCTCCATGGCCAGTTCGCGGGATCGTCACTGGCCTTCTTCACAAGAATATAGAGGTCATTGGGATTGTTTTGCACATAAGAGCGAACTACTGCACGCGTCTGTTGCGCGCCCATCTGGGAGTCATCTTTGATTCCCGGCAAGTCGACAAACACCGCATGCACACCTGTATTAGATTGACGCAACGCAAGGTACATACACCCCAAAAAATGAGGTCCTAATGCACAATACGCAGCCCTACCACACACAGAAGAGAGAGAGATAGAGATAGACTGAGAGAAATAGAGAGATAGAGAGAGACTGAGAGAGATAGAGAGATAGAGAGAGACTGAGAGAAAGAAAGAAGGCGAGAGAGAAATAGAGAGATAGAGAGAGAAAGAAAGAAGGCGAGAGAGAAATAGAGATAGAGATGGGGAGAAATAGAGAGATAGAAAGAAGGCAAGAGAGAAAGAGAGATAGAGATGGGGAGAAATAGGGAGATAGAGATAGAGAGAGAAAGAGAGTGAGCGATACATACATACACATACACATACACATACACACACACACACAAAGCCTCCTTGCGCACTGGCGGGGGATCGCAGTAAAGGGGCCTTAAGGAAACAGTGCGAGATACAGAGCAGCATAAAAAAGATCAAGAGACACCCTATTGCCTCGTAAAAGCGGAAAATCAGCATTTTTCTTAGGGCCTTTAGAAGCGGTTAGCGCAATGTACCGTTGGGGACGGCAATCTCGACCTCGAGCTCCTCGCTGCTGATATTTTCTCCCTGTGCAGCCATGATCTCCTTCATCTTCTGCTGCAGCTCCTTGATGGCAATCGATTGATTCTTAAGCCGACAGGAGACAGCGCCCGTTTCGCTCGGCCGGAGCAAGATGACCACTGGCTGCCGTGTGCCTGTGTCTGTACTGCTGTATCCTATGGGGCCCCCCATGATGTAGTCTGCAGCAACACACATGGCATGCACATGACATAAAAACACGTACACGTGTGCGCGCGTTCTTCGCGAATCACGGGCAGGCCCCTTATGCCAGCATCTGCGAGGCAAAACAGCGTTCGTCGCGCAGCTGCATCCTGCCGACACACCTAGAAGCGTTGTCTTCCCCATGCTCTGCTGGCCAAAGACAACAAGGCGGGGAATCTCCGCCTCCAGACCTGCGAGTTTTAGCAGCTGAAAGCACAAGAGGTAGGAGCCGTTGGCGTCGGGGGGGCCCCCCTCAGCACTCCCTCTCATTGAAGCCAAGATCTGGCGAGCCTTGTCTAAGGCCTCTACGGAAACGTCTGAAAGTCGCTCTACCAGCTGATGGCCGGAAGTGCCGCTGGAGGGTGCAGCAAATGTGCTGCTGCTGCTTGTGCTGCTGCTGCTTGTGCTGCTGCCGCTTGTGCTGCTGCTGCTTGTGCTGCTGCTGCCGTTGTTGGGGGAAGGGGCAAGGGTCACCCCCTGCGGGGGCGACCCTCGTCTGCTCAAGCGACTCGCGAAAACACTCATCGTCGTCGCCACTCAGGGATGGGGGGTGTCTGTACACCTCGTGGCGTCTTGCGGTGGTGAGGCGCAGCTGCTGATGTGGCTAAGGTGGGCTGCAGTTCCTGCTATCGCCCCTCAAAAGGGGCCCCTCGTTGCTCGTTACCAGAGGCTCCTGGGAAGGGGCCCAGGAGCCCAGGCAGAGAGTAATCGGGAGACACGCCAAGAACTCTTTAGCGGTGTCGCCAACCACCACTTGTCGGGGAGTGCGGGAAGGGGGCCAAAAGCCCTTCAAAACGCATGCATATTTCGCCGTGCTGGCTCCACACAGGCCACCCTGAAACGCAATGCGCTTCAAATATCCAGTTAGCGACGATTACAACGGCGAGGCGGAGGCTGGTTGGGTCGGGGGGCCCCTTGTAGGCCCCCGAGTACCCCGCTGCTCTGCTACGCGGGCGAAGCTCTCCAAGGAGCTGTGTGGCTGGAGACTTGGCAGCCTATTTATTTTTTATGATTCAGAATTCCCTGAAAGGACTTCACGAAGCTCGCCACTGAGAGAAATAGAGAAGGGGCGAGCCCTCCCGCAACGCACGACTGGCGATCCACTTGCGTGGTGTGTGGCTCATTGCGCAACAAGGCTACATAGATCGCCAAATTCGTGATTGCCTCCGTGTGGGTGTCTTTCTTTCCTTATTCTCGCTAACTCTCTCTTCTGCCTCGGCTGGGCATTTTAGGGGGGTATGCAAGCTGCACTGTTGCTCTTCCTCCTAAGGGGCCCCATAACAGCACTGTTGCACGCAGTGCGATCTCGCTGTTGCCTTCCTTTAACGGCGAAGCAGTCTTTTAAGAGCGTCATTTTGTATTCAAAGGCGCGCCCGTCAGCCTCAAGCCAATCCAGTAGGGGCTCATGAAAGGCCCATGCATTCTCTATGTCTGTCTCCTGGTACCTTCGTGGCATCTTGGTATTTGTATTGTCGTATGTATTGCCTTGGAAGGGGGTTTTGCCCTTCGGCTCTTCTTCTAGGCTTCATCTGTCTCTAAGCACCAAGGGAAGTGGGGATCCCTTCTTTGAAGATCCTCGTGGGGAGACTTTTAGCCCCTAAGCTTCGTGTGGACCTTTCAAAACTATCTGCCTCACCCAGTTTTCCTTATTCGCGCCTCACTAGGCTGGTGCACGTGGGTAGACGGGAGTGCTAGGGAGAGCTTTGCCACAGCTTCTGAGGGCTACCAAAGATCTGTATGCCCTCTTGCGCATGCCAACTCAGCGCACAGGCACAGCATCCATTGTCGTGACGCAGAGACTACGCTCGAGACTGCCCAGCAAAATGATGTGTGCGAGCAGCAGAACCAACTTGCAGCGGGCCGAGCCATCTTTGACTGCTTTCTACCAGCGACACAGAATTAGTAAAGAAGTATGCCGTTTGTACTGCTCGTTAAATGCAGAGTACTGTTAGAGCGATACAAGAAGATGTAATGTTGGGTGCGACTGCGCTAGATGCTTCCTCAAGACTAGCAGTGCACAGCAGGAGTGCTTGCGGGTTGCCGAAACTTGCTTCTTTACACTTCTCTCCTGTCGGAAATTCAGAGAGGCGCCCTCGGGGGAAGGCGGGAGCTCTTGTGGGAGACAAGAAAATTTTTCCATCGAACTTCCAAAAAGTGTAGAGATATTAGTTCCACATGAGGACTTTAGAGACAGCGCCAAACAATCAGTTCCTGCCTGTCGAATCCTCGTTGGCGTTGCTGCAGAAAGTGTGAGCGCGAAGTTTGGAGCACAGTTCCATTAATCATTCTGTAACCACAAGTGCCACCTCCGGTGGGTTGGAAGCCCCTCAGATTCACTGACTCTTGAGCTGTGTGAAAACGGCAAAGCCTTTTTGCCTCGTATCTTCAAAGGCTCAAAATAAATTTGGCTGCGTTTCGATCTTCTGCTCACCCCCCACGGGCGAAAGGAGACACATGCACGTACCTCTGCTAGCCACTCCCAACTTCACTGAGACTTTGCTTCAACTCCCCAGTAGCCAGAGAGTATTGGGCACTGTCTGCTGCTGCTGCCCCTCCGGCACCCCGCTCCACATTCTTCGGAGACTTCAAGGCTCCTCTGGCCCTCTGATCTCTACTTGATGGGCTGGAACGCCAGTACTGGGAGGCCCCTACATTCAGATCGGCCTGCTTTCGATGGAATCGTTCAGGCCAGACTTTTTTTCTCGGTGTGTAGTCTTCAGAAAGAAAGTTTAGCCTTTTTCCAGCCAAATTCCCATGTGCGCACCCCTTAATTGAGCCGGGCTGGAAGTCAGGGTATAACCCTCGTGGCGCTGCTGTCAGCCGTAGCTCAGTTGTTGGCCTTTCTCTTGAAGCACAGGACGTCCTTCCTTGATATCATGGCCATAAAAAAACTACGAACCCTGTTGTAGTCAAAGAAACAGCTCTAAGAACACACATCTACTGGCTTTTCCCTCGCCATTCATTCCACGCAGGCCTTCCGTGGAGCTGCTGCAAGGTCCTGTACACGGCGGACCAGCAGCAACAACGACCATTGGAAAGGACGAATCTCGCAGCCCACTCTAGTCGTCACCACTAACAGAGCAAGGCTATGGTCGTGGAGGGAGGCTCTGTCTGCACTATGGCCATGTTGTTGTGGAACGCGAGAAGCGGCAAATGATCGAGCACAGAAAGCAAACCTTAACAAGCGACACGCCAGAAGAGGCTCACAGGACAAGGGTCAAGAAGCACACAGCGAGTCAGGAGAGAATACCTACGCGAAAGTGCACCTTGAGACAGCAGCCGAGTTTGCAGAGACACGAGAAGTGTTTAAGGCAGACAGCACGCTGGCGCCTATTTGCAGAAGGCGGATCCTAGGCACTCCTGACACAGACGGGCCGTCATCACCTCTTTCCATGAGTCAAGCGCTAGCATGAAAGAGAGACACGCTCTCAGGCAGCAGTATATGAAGCTGTTCTCTTTTGGGGCTTTTTCTAGGGGCAGTAGCTGACGGTCACACAGCGAAACCTTCGACGGTCCACAGCAACTGCTCTAGTGCGTACAAAAGCGGAGAGGAGACAACTACTACAGTGGCAGTGCAGAAGGGGCAGAGAAGCGGGATCGGTTGGCTTTTTCCCCGTAAAAACTGCCTCAGGATAGGTACACACATCGTGCAAGCGAGATCTTAGTGACCACTGGTTCCTGTTCCTTTGTAGAAACACGCATGCGAGAGGTGTTCTCAGCCCTGCACTAAAGGTCTCATTTTTCGGTGGCTACAGGAAGGATCTGAACCCTTAAGCATCACGCCTCAGAGCCTGTCCACGCACCCTATATATGAGTGGGCGAGATAGGCTACCGGTAAGTGACGCACTAGAAGAGCTTGTGCGCCTTTCCCTGCAGAGAACCCGCCGCTTTCTTGTCATGTTCAAAGAGAGGCTCTCGAGTGGGGGGGTTGTTGTTGGTGCAGCGACTGCTGCAAGGCTGCTGCTGCTCTTGGCTAGGGGCCCCGTGCCTTGTGAGGGGGCCCCGCGCCATCCTCTCCGCAGCAGCGGCTTTTTGTGCCTTCTTGCTGATGCAGCGACCCCAACAGATCGCAAATGCGATCCTGCGGAGTATTTCAGCGAAAAATATCGATATAGAATATTGGCGTAGGGATGCGAGCTGGAATTTTGTTACCGTAGGGAGGCGAGGAGCCGCTTCTCCCCGTGCTGATCGGCAGGCCCCTGCAGAGGGGCCCCACCAGACTTCCGTTTCGAGAAGCGCCTTCTCTGGGTGTTTTTGATTGTGGTTGAGCACTTGCACGGGAGTGGGTGGGCTAGAGAGTCGTTCCTTGGCTCGAGGCTCATTGCTTGCAGGGAGATCTGGGAGCATCGAAGACGCTGGCCCTCTGTTTGGGGGTGTGAGTGTGGCAGCAATGGCGCATTCGGGAGCAGTCTCCCCCAAGGGGGAAGAGGCGGAGAAACTCCCTCCAAAGGATGCTGCCCTCCCCAAGAAGACGCGGAAGGGGGCCCCTGGCGTGCCTCGCAGCTGCAAGGGCCCTCTTCCCGTGCGGCAGAGCAGCAGCTTCACGAGTATCGGCTGCGTGCCTCCGCCTCTAGTTGAAGCGCTCCGTCTCTTGAACTTCACCCACTGCACTCCTGTGCAGGAGGCAACGCTGCCGTTGCTGCTGCCGCCTCGCCAGCTGCCTGAGAGCAGAAAACAGAATCCAAAACAGCCCCAGTCTCAGGCTCTCGTTGCTGCCTCACGACGCTATGTGGACGTAGCCGTAGAGGCCCCTACAGGAAGCGGGAAGACGCTTGCTTTTCTCATCCCCGCCGTGTCAAGGCTGCTGCAGCAGCTGCAGCAACATGGACACCCCGAAGGCAGCAGCTCCCAAGCTTCCCCGCTGGAAGCTCTTACAGAGACTCCTGAGGAGGCAGCTGCAGCAGCTGCAGCCGCTGCAGCCGCTGCGGCAGCTGCGGCAGCCGCCGACAAGGAGGATCACATGACGGCCTTCCGGTGCAAAGTGGGGGCCCTAGTCGTGGGGCCCACGCGAGAATTGTGCTGCCAAACGCATGCAGTGCTGCAGCAGTTGCTGTCTTCCCTAGAACGTGTGCTGCGGGGGGAGCGCACGGAGGAATGCAGCGCTGTTGGTAGCAGCAGCGACGGCTTCCTGCTGCGAGGTCTCCGTCTGACGGGAGGCTCCAGAACGCTCGAGGGGGATAAAGCCTTAATAGGCAAGAAATGCAGCAAACGCGGTCTTTCTGTGCTGTGTGCAACGCCAGGCAGGTTGCTGAGCCTGCTCGAGCTGCCGATGCAGCACCAGGTGAGCAGAGCAGCCTCGACTGCAGCCGTTGCTTGTAGGGCTCTCTGCAGCAGCCTTCGCATGCGAATTTATTCAGAAGAGCGCACATGCGAGCAGCCTCAGGAGCGGCAGCTTAGCTTTCCACTCTTCTGCATGCGCGCTTTTGTGTCTGTGATGCGCGACTGTGTGGGGTGGCGTAGCCGTTGTGGGACTGGCGATGGCTGCAGCTGCTGGTCGTTGATGAGGCAGATCGGCTTCTCGATGAGCAGCACGCTCAACAGCTGCGGCAGCTGCATGCAGCAGCCGCCAGCGTGCGGCAGCAGCTGCTGCTGCCTGCGGAGCGTCGTGAGCAGCAGCGCATGCAAACGGCCTTTTTCTCTGCGACGCTCTCTGGAGCGATGCAGCAGCAGCTTATCAAGGGCCTTTTGAAAGATCCAGTGTGTGTGCATGTCACGGCAGGGCCTCCTGAGGCTGCGCCGGGGGGCCCCCTCAACGGAGAGGGCACTCTCAAGGGGGGCAGTGGGGATGCTGCTAGTGCTCCTGTGCAGCACGCGGTGCCTTCGACCCTCAGAAACTCTGTAGTCACTCTCGATTACGCCGAAAAACTGCCCTTCCTCTTCAAATTCATTCAGTGAGGCTCCCGCTGTGGCGCTTGTTTTGCTGCCGCCTTTTCTGCTGCCTTGAGCCTCGTCTGCCTTGCTGTCTGTGTTGTACATAGCGGTCGGGGGGAGTCGGGGGGGAAGCTGGCTACGCTTGCGGAATCCTCGACAGACAGTCTTTTCGGCTTCTCCACGTCGGCAGGCACCTGCGGTTGGTGGCGCTGCTGCTGTGTACTTGCGGGCGTCGGTACAGTTGTTGAGCTGACTGCTGACTGCTTGTCTTGAAAAGCGCTATGGGTGTGCTGCCGTTCTTGTTGCTGCAGGCACCTCGTGATTCCCCAGGGGAAGCGCTGCATAGTTTTCTGCCTGACCTGCCAGTGCGTGGAGTATTATTTCGCGCTGCTGCAAGAATGGCTGGAGAGAGCCGCTCTTGGAGGGCCCCCTGGCAAGGGGGCCCCCCATAAAACGGCATCGCGCTGCCTCGTAGAGAAATTGCATGGACGAATGAAGCAGCGAGCACGGACTGCAGCGCTCTCTAGATTTTGCAGCACGACCAGCAACTCGGGGGCTTTAGTACTGCTGGCGACAGACGTGGCGGCTCGAGGGCTAGACTTCCCCGATGTCTATTGGATTCTTCAGCTGGATGCCCCTCAGGCAAGTGTTTCTTGCTGCTGCTTGTATTGGTGGCGGCATCTCCGCGATGCTCTGCTTCTTCTTCGCCCTCAAGCACATGCGCCACAAGGCTGGTGTGCTCTGGCACTTGCGCGGCTTTGGGGGTGCGACTCCTTCCAAGGCTGCCCGCCAGTGTATACTGCTGCAGTGGCGATGCAACATCTGAGCGTGTATTGGTGGCAAAGCGCAACTCGTGCGTCTTTAAGCTGCCGATCGTGGTTCTGCGATATGCATGCGTTTCGTCGCAGAATCCCGAGATGTTCGTACACCGCATCGGCCGGACGGCGCGTGCGGGTCGACGGGGCGCAGCGCTGCTGCTGCTGCTGCCTCATGAAGATGCGTACGAGGCCTTTCTAGTCAACAGAGGAGTCAGCCTGTCTCCGTTTGGTAACACAGAGGAAGGGCAGCAGATGCAGCGCGTAGCCGCCGCAGTAGGAGACGCAGACACTCCAAATGCGTTCCTGGCCAAGAGCGAAACTTCTGAAGTGAACAAGACACTGCAGGAAGCTGTGCAAGAGGTACATATCCCTGCGCACATGCAATGCATGTGCGTGTGTCTGAACTGCGCTTTTATGCAATGGCCTCTGCATGCATGCAAGTATTGCGTGTGCAATCCACTCTTTTAAAAGTACCTTCTGAGGCCCCAAGACGCATGCATGGCCGCAGAGGGGCAGTGCTCTTATTTGCTACAACAATTGCGGCTCAGGGAGAAGTGATTGGACGCGATTGTCGCTTCTTCTTGCTTGGGCTGTATTAAGTTCGGCAAGCGTATGTGCATTCAAGCAAAGCTAGGCTGCAGCGCGTTGGTGCGTGCCTCTCAGGACCAAGCCCTAGTCAAGAAGGGCTCTCGCGCGTTTGTGTCGTTCATCCGCGCTTACAAGGAACACCAGCTGTCTTTCTTACTCCCTTTTGCGGTGGGTTGCTCTTGCTACACCAGAATCAGAGTGGGGAACCTCCATACGCGCACTTGATTCAGTGGCAGACACGCAGTCTTTGTGGCATTGCTTATAAAGGCAGTGCCATGTGGTGTACACATGGGGAGGCCTGGTTGAAACATCTGCTGCGCACCGCACACGACTCCCCTTCTTCAATTAGGGCTGATCGCATGTGCTCGACGAGAAGCTCGAAGGCTTAATGAAGGCAGCACGTGCTCCCTTCCTCTTTCTGCTCTGTGCGCTCTTTGTGCTGCAGCAGCTGAACCTTGGGCGTCTAGGAATGTCCATGCGGCTGCTGCGGCTGCCGCGCATGCGCGAGATTGTGGGGAAAAGCCTCAAAGATTTTGTGCAAAGCGACATAGACCCCGCGACGGTGCCCTTCAAACACGACGAGAGGAGGGAGCGAGAGAGGCAACAGCAGCTAGAGCAGCTTTTCGCAAAGCGAGAGCAACTGAAACACGCCAGAGAAAAAAAGAAACTTCAAGAACAAAAGGTGGTCAAGAAACTGGAAGCAGGCATGAAAAGGCAAAAGCGAACTACAAGCGACAAGCGGCAGGCGAAAAGGTGAGCAACCCGTCAAGTTAGAATCTCCCTGTGTAGATGAGTTCCTTTTGTTGCAGGAGATGTGAGCAGGCCCCGTGAATTTTTGTGGCTCAAAGTACACTTGGACGCCCCAACTCGTGTGCCTTCGCTTTGCATGCATCCTGTTGGGTGCAAGGTATTATGTGTGCTCCGTGCAAAGGCCCTCACTCCACGCATACAAACCGCATGCATGCACGTATTCTCTGTCATCACTCGTGCGTTGGATTACAGGCAAAATGCGTTGGACGAGTGGAACGAGCTAGCATTTGAGGGTGCGCCACGTTTCTTTTGGTTCCCGGAAATCTCCAAGGGTCATAAGGCGTTTTATCGCTTTCCGCATATGCTTTTTTGGCCCCCACTACTGCAACATGCATGCTGCTACGTGTTTCTGATTCTGCTGGTCTGTTATCTCAGAGCGAATGGCAAAGAAACTGCGCAGAGGCCGAATTACAGAGGAGACATACGATCGACTCATTGAAAGTGAGTGCCCAGCCTTACCGATTGCGCATGCTTCTGATATGCAGGCCCTACGGCGGGCAGTGTCAGTGTATGTATTTTGTTTGATACTGGTGCGCCTTCATCTCCATGCATGCGTTGCATTCACCCATTCATTGTACGTTCACAGAGGTTTTAGGCTGTGTCGAGTTTCGCGCACGCCTGCACGATAGGTGCATGCGTCCATTTCAGACGCAAGGAGTAAATGATGTGTAGAACCTTTCTCTAGTGCCGCTTTCTGGGGTGCCCATGTGAATGTTCATGGAGGGCGTCGTTATCCAGTTTGCTGGCAGTCCACTAGGCCCGTCTAAATGCACGAGGCGCACCCATCTTCGGCCTGCTGCGCGGTGTTTGTATGCGTGTGCAGAGGGCCTCCAAGAGGATGGTGCAGCAGAAGACATCAGCAGTCCTTCAGACTCCGACCTAGACAGTGGAGAGAGTGGAACGAAGGAGGCCTCGTCAGAGAGAGCTCCTAGCAAGGGCCTAACCAAGGGTTTGGGGGCCTCTGTAGGCAGCAAAAAGCCCACGTGGGCCCTAAAGCGGGGTCGCAAGAAGAAGAGACGCCGCTGAGCTGCAAAGCTGGCAGGCGCTAAGAGTCGCGCTGTTCAATGTGGCCTCGTTTCTGGAGTAGCTACAGCGAAAGAGCCAGGCCACTGACTTTGTGCGACTCACTTGTATCTTGCGTGTGCGAGTGCACGTTCACGCTGTGGCTCTTGCTCAGTTTGCATGCATGGGCGCTGTCGAGATGGGAATAGGTATACAGTGCAGTGGCGGTCATAAAAGCATGCATGCATGCAGCACAGTGTGCAGAGGCTCAGAAGAGCAAATAGAGGCAGGCAGGGTATAGCAGCAGTCCTAGCTATGAAGGCCCCTTGGGGTTCTAATACGTTCGAAGTACTCCTTTGGCGGTCAAGGATTTTTTAGTGCCGCTTGCTCCCCCTACCCACGGCCTAAGCCTCAGAAAAAGCGTCTCCTGCCTTTTGGGCAAAATGCGCAGTGCGAGACAAGATGATATCAAAAGGGGGGCCTCGGGGGGCCCTGGGGGCCCGCGTAAGAGAGCCAACGCACGGCCTGCCTCCCAGGGTAATATATAAACATATACATATATATATAAACATATATATATATATAAACATATACATATATATACAAACATATACATATATATATAAACATATATGTGTATATACACTTGAATACCCCACAAGCAGGCTGCTGAGGCCCTCGTCTGCAATTCAGATCATGCAATTGGGTGGGAGATTTGCATGATCTGACCATTCGCAAGGATTTGGGTTCCGAGAGGCCCCCGATGGCGCCTCTGCCCCCCCCCTTCACGCCAGACATCATCACGGGGATGAAGGTGGTGGAGGCGGCTAAGGCAGCATAGACTCCGCTGTGGAAAGCCCCTGCGTGGAAGTGCCCCTTGCATGCCACCACTTGCTGCAACGGTCAATGGCAACAAATATGGGTGCCTTTTTCTGTGCTCGTGCGTTGTGGCTGTGGATGTGGGGTCTTTCGTCCTCTCGCTGTCTGCACGCCGTGACAGGACGTTTCCTCAGGAGGAAGAAGAGGGCGGCAATGAGAATCACGTTTATCCCAGCCAAACCCACCGTTATGCTCAGCATGGATCGGAAATCTCCCGTCTCGAGACTCCTCTGCCTCATGGTTCCTGCGACGAGGGGCCCCAAGCCAGCGATAGTCCACGTGATACCGATGAGCGTCCCTAGATTGCGCGCAGAGAACACCACGTTGCAGTAACAGTACACCTGAGTGGCTAAGAAGCCCAGCCTGGCAGCCGACAGAACGGCAGAGGCCTCCTGCTGCGCAAGCGGAGCTGCGGGTAGAGGCAATAGCAAGGCATGCGCAGTCAAGGCTACCAAGTTGCACACAGCCATTGTGGGGACCACTCCAACTACGTCTGCTGCATACCCCCAGATAGGAGCAAAGACGCAGGGGAGGATGTGCGCAACTTGGCTCATGTCGTAGGCGTCTGGCAGTAAGTAAGAACCCGAGGGAAGATAGAAGGAAGCACTCAGGACGTTTGTGAAAGCCACAGGAACGAGGAACAAAAAGTGAGGGCTTCTCAGTTCAGATACAATATCAACAAGAAACGCATGCTGTGACCCCTGGTAGGATCCTGAAGCGGGAGGGGATCTACGACCACGCATCCCCAGAAGACTTTCCTCTGAAGCCAAAGGATCTCCTGCTGCCGCAGCAACGGCTGCTGCTGTGGCTTCTGTTTGCGCTCCCGCTGCCTCTAGGCCTAAGTCTCCATCCTTTTCCCCTGTATCCGCAGCTGTGCGCGCCAGTGCTGCGGCTACTGTCGCACACGTCGTTGCCTTTGCTGCCGTCGATTCCGAGAATCCTGCAGTCCTTGCGCGAGCATCTAGGGGCGCTTTTGTTGCTTCTTCTTCTCCTCCCGCTGCTGCTTCTGCTGCAGAGGACGACTCCGCAGCAGCAGCAGCAGCAGCAGCGGCAGCACCTCGGCACTCGAGTGCTGCTGCAGAGGCCTTAGGCTGCTGCGCTGTGCAAGTTTTCATTCGCACATGAAGAACTGGCAGCCTCATATGCCTGTGTTTCTCTTGTTGCAGCAGCATCTGCTGGTGTTGTTGTGGGTGCTGCTGCTGCTGCTTCTGTCCCATGGAGTGCGACTGCGTTTGCACGACTTCCTGGAGCCTTTCATCTTGCTGCTCGTGGAGATTCTCGATCAGCTGCTGCAGCTGTCTCGTTTTTCGCTGAGCCTCGAGGCTCACACGCGAACGCTCTTCCCCAGAATCCTCGGAGATCGGCAGCGCGCTTTTTTCCTCCTGCGCGAACTGCTGCTGCGTGGGCTCTTGCTGCTGCGCAGCCTGCACGCTTGTTGCCGCGGCTGTTTCTGCCATTTCCGTGAGCCTCTCCTCCATGCGCACCACAGCCTCCGTCGCCTTTTGTCGAGAAGCGCTCGAGAAGCAGGGGTTCACAACGACGCCTCCACTGAGGCCGTCTGCGAGCGCTGCCTGCGTGGAGAGGGGGGGCCCCCTGCGAGTTTTCCTGGCCTTTATCAGGGTGTAGAGAGGAATTCCGGGAGGGAGGCAGAGGAGTGCCACCACGACGCAGAGGAGACAGGGAATGACGCCAACAAAGATGGAGAGGGCAGAGAGAGACAGCCCAGCGCGACTGTTGAGCGCGCGAAGCGCCAGGGGAACAGAGAAGGCCCCTGATCGGCACGCTCCCAGTGTAGCTACAGCGAATCCAGACTTAGGCCCGCTGTGACGCGCTTCCGCAATCAGAGGAAAGAAAGCAGCGTCAATGGAGGCTCCCAAGAGGCCTAGACCAACGCCGTATCCATTGAATCGACTGCTGCTGCAGCACACCAGCAACCACCCCCCAATCATCAGGCTCCATCCAGTGACGGCGCACATGCGCGCGCCGACATGATCCAGGAGCAGTCCGCTGAAAACTGAGCAGCAGAAGGTTGTCATAGACACAACAGTGAACAGATTGGAGAGAGCCTCTTCCTGCGCCAGACAACGGCCTCGCACGAAGCCTTCACGAGATCCCCCGTCGTGAAGCCCTTCTCCCCCGACGCCGCCGATCGGTGTCTCCAGCGCTCCAGGAGAGGAGCACAGCCACGCATAAACACCCTCCTTGACCAAGAGGTCGTTGAAGGGCGTCCAGTTCAAATACCAGGGGCCAGTCAGGAAGGCGTAAGGCATCATGGAGATGATCCATCCCCAAAGTCGCAGACACGAGGTGTCTCCTTGCTGGCAGAGCGCTGATTGGGGAGACCGCCTTCCCACAGGGTGCAGGCTCTGTGAGACGAAGGCACAAAAACCGACACGTAAGGCTCACCAATCGACTCGCCTTAGGGTGAGCTGGCTGCTGTGCCGCGCACGCAGACCACTCGCATACACCCCAAAACATCATGAAAGTCTGTCCTCTCTCCTGCACCACCCCGAGACAGGCCCCTGGCCTTGCAACACATTCCGTAGGAGTTCGCTGAGGATGGATGCTGCCTGCTGACAAGGAGGCGCCTGCCTGCTACAGCGGGAAATTCGGCGTAAGTGCTCTTCGAGAGGGAGAGAGGGAGGGAGGGGGGGAACACTCACCGGGGGAGTCTGCTGGGGGAGGGGCAACGCGTCCCTTGAGGAGCAGGCTTTAACCGAAATAAGCTCTGGAGGCTGATCTTCTTCGCTCTCCTCCTCGACTCCCAGATGTTGTACCGGCAAAACACGAAATCCGATCGCGCCTCCTGTAGCTCCCTGATAGGGGATGCCAGCTGAATCCATTGAGGGAGGGGGATCGGGAGCGCCTGAGGCAACGCAAAGCGACTCACACATCGACGAGCCATGAGACTGGCAGGGATGTGGGAGGAAGGAGCGAAGCGGGCGGAGAAGCATCAAGCTGCGTCTGGCTGGGGAGTCTCGAGCAAGGGCTCTCAGGCGAGGCTGGCTTCTGACTGGGTGAACGAAGCGAGCGCAATGCAGACTCCAGGAGTGGGGAGAGAGGGCCGTGTAAAATGTCATGCATCGAGGAACGCGAGCGCGACAAGGGACATGAATGGGTTTCAAGTAGAGAATCGCAGGAAAAGCAAGCGATCAGCGCACTGAAGGTAGGTCGGTGAAGGGGGGCTTAAATGCTGGCAGAAAAAAAGAACCAGGAGGAGATTGGGGCAGTGCATCCGGAGAGAGTCTAACAAAGCACCAAGCTGATTGTGGGGTAAGAAAACAGCAAGAGCTTACCGGGCCCTAGTAGCGGTGCGCGAGAGGTAGGAGAGACGGAAGCGAGAGAGAAAGGCAGGGAAATCGACCTCCTTCGACGCTCAATCCGATAAAATACAAATGCCACTCGTTAAAGCGCCAAAAGTTGCCAGTATCGGGCATTCTTATCGAAGGAATTGAGACAGCAGTCGCTCAGGTGTGTCGACACCGGATCTACTACTGGGCAGTCAGTGGACGACATCCATGGGGCTGCTAAGCGGCTCTTTCTGCTTGCTACCGCTTCCACCTTCCTGCATTAGAGCTTTGAATCCAGGCGGCTCTTTGGTGCTGCAAATTGACGGGCAAAGACAGTGATACATGCAGGTGTGCCATACATAGGAATGAGGAAGAGCGCCGCACAGGGTCACCAAAATTTGATGCGCCTCTTCATGTCTACTGTCGAGTTTCACGTAGGGGACAACACTGTGGGTTGTTTGAATTCAAGATCAGCGGATTGCGGGCATGGGGACTTCTCCTCACGTCTTAGGCAGAGGCATGTTGTGTATAGGCGTTACGGGTAGAGGCACGACCTGAACAGAATACAACTTGAGCCGCTTGGAAGTAAAGAAAGGCGGAAAAGACCAAGGAATAAGCGATGGACACATTTTGCAATCTGTCTTTCCATATGCACGAGATCTCACGTCTGGCTGCGCCCTAGTGGTCATACCTCCCTGGTTCCCTTTCGGCTCTTGTCCTACTCCGTGTCTTCGGTTCTCACTCCCTATGGCTCGATGTTCTCCCTCGCTATCCTGAAGTCCTCATTTTTAGCTTGCTCAGCACGCTCCCTTAATTCTCCCTCTAGAAGTCGCGCTCCCCTATAAACGGGCACAACGCCACAGTAATTGACTTGCGATTTTGCTGAAGGACGCCTAGTTGACTGAAGATGCCTCACCGCAGCACAAAGAATGGTCATGTGGAATTTCAGTGTTTCAAAGGAAACGATTGGGAGATAGCAAAGCGGCAGTTGCATGCTGGCCCTTGTGGCCGCTTCGATTGTTCGTGTTGGGACGTCAGCCCTCATTCTCCGCGTGCTTTTGGCATGTCGAATAAGCAGAGTATGGAAGCAGAAAATAATAGAAGGCAAGCGATAGAGGAAAGGGCTACATGACAAAAGTAGGAAGAAACCAAAGGAACAGAGGAATGATTCCCTCTAGGAAGACATATATGATAGAGGTGGAGGAAGAAGGCACTAGTAGACTGGCCTAAGCAACAATCCGGGGGTTACAGCCGTGGCTTCCTAAGTGGGTAGTGCGTTTGATATTTTAGCTGACAACACAGAAGCCTTGCTACCCATTAAATGCTAGCTTCTGGCAACCAACATGAAGGATCTCTGCACAGAGGAACGCGTATTACAGCAACAAAAAACACAGCAGTTGACAACGCTAAAAGACCCCACCATGAGTACCTATCGGGGTGCTCGAGAAAGTATAGTGGACGTGCCAATGAAGGAATGCACAGTGTGGGTGTATACGACTCAAGTCTGCCTTTTTCTCCGTGTGACTGTGCCTCCCTCACTCACTGGGAAGAGGGAGGGCGCTGCCAAGGACGTTGGTGCCAGGAGATATTGGAGCAGCGTATTTGATTCTGTAAATTCTATCCGTACGGTCTTGGTAAAGATAAGCCTAGCCTCTGGACTCTCTACAGGCTTAGTGTATAGTGCTACAAAAAGTGTCTATTACACACAGTTTTGTCTCACCTCGCCTTGCCCTGATTTCACAAATGTCTTGCAAGAGCAAGAGAGGGATGCCTAAAATGTAGAGTTCTCCACTCTGAGCATTAATAGTGGCGGCCGTACATAGTTACATAGTGCAGCTTTGTTTAACGCTGTAGTGCATTGCTTCCATCCTACGAGTGATGGTGAAGAAGTAACTACCTGGTTTGGCTGTTTCGCATTTAATTATCCCTCAATAGAAGTATATAAGTAGGATAAGAATGAATGCTGGGCACCTGTGCGGCAGTAGCTATGTGCAACTAGCTGTGGCTGCTCAGAGCACGTAGTGGTTGCGGCAACGCTCATTGTAGCGCTCTGTCTTGGTGCCGGAACCTGAGATATGAGAGCAGGGAGTAGAACAAGCTTTTTAAAAGAGAGACACTGAATAGCCTTCTGTGAAGGTCTGTATTAGGCTTAGGGCCAAAAAATTCGTCTTTTTGTTTTTTGGACCCCCTAGATGCGTCTCCATGAGTCTACAGCGGAGAGCTAGCCCGCATCAGCCCCCCTCTAAATACCTCTCTTACAAGGTCAGAAAATTACTGGCGTCGATTTGGCACATAGGGAGCTAGTTTGGCCTTGCCGAGCCGTTAAAGGGGCCTCCCAGTAATTGCAGTACGTTAAAGCAATGCACGCCATATGGCGTAAATGTGATGTAACTCCCACACGTTGTTAGGGTTTGCCACCCTTCTTTATCAGCCCCTTCATGGTACTTCTCTGGGGAATTTTGCAGCGCTCTCGTGTCTTCCGCAGCGAGTCCGCTGGAGTTTCGTCAGGTACACCACACTAGAGCTGCCTCAGCATACCGGAAAGGTAGTGCTGCCTGGAGATCCCAGACATTGTACTTTAAATCTATAGGAAAAAATGCGCTTCCCTTTCAATAAAATGCCGTATCCTGTAGCTGTGCGAGCCAGCAGCCAACGACCGCAGCTGTACACTTGGGTGGACCGCCGCAGCCCTAAACATGGAGGTCTGTACATGCAGTCCCTAATATAAGCAAAATGCATCAAAGACATCGTGGAGAGCGAAGCAATCTGGGGTGTCACTGCACCTCTTCCTCTGTATGACGACAGCCGACACCTCGGCAGGCCCCCCCTTCCTGGGGGCTATGTGTTCCGTTCTTCGCCACCACCTTGTTCCTTTTTCCTGGCCACATTTCTTCAAACTCGATTGAGACTCTCCGGGGTGCCGAAGTTGCAAGGGTCCCCGAGGGTGTCCTTCTGACTGCCGGCTGTATGTACACCCTTGCTGCCCCCCTGCAGACTCCCACGGCCCCCGCTCCCTTCCAGCTGATCCAAGGGCTTCTACGGAATACCTGAGCGGAAGTGCGTCGTTTATGGCTCGTGCGGAAGTCAGGAATCTGCAAAAGCCTGTTCCGTCTGGCGTGCACTGGCTGCTGCTGCTGCTTGAAGAGGGGCCCCTCCGGAGCCTCCCCGCGCAAGCGGATCGCGGACTGGCCCCCAAGTTCGAGGGTCTCCATCGGCTCAGCATCATGCTCTGCTGCGTGGGGGCCCCCAGCGTCCAATGATTCGCTCGAGGGGCCTTCCGCCGGTCGTCCTGAGGTGCAGCCATGGGCCTCCCGAACACAAACTCGGGGGAGGGAGAGGGGCCCCCCAGCGGCTGCGGGGGCCCCACACCCCGTCTGAGCCTCCGCCCTTTTATCAGTCTGTCTCCACACAGCGAGATGGCGCACACGCCGAGATATGGACCACCACTCAGGTGTGGAATTCGCTCTCTTTTTTTTCCTCCGGGAGGCATTCCTACAGCACTTAGAGAATGAAGTTTGTGAACCCTGTGGGAAGCGGATCGCATGCAACCTTCATGCAGGGCTAGAAGCGCATCCAGCCTCGCGAAAGAAACCTCTTGTGATACCAGCTGGAGCGGAGGGAGAGGGGGAGGGGGGGCGTCTCGCACCCCGAAAGTTGAGGCAGGCCCCTAGGGGAGTTCTTATTGCGACAAGGGTCTCGAGCAACCCTCACCGCAGCGAGACTCATGCACGAGTGAAGCGGCCATTGATACTGCGCTTGTGACTCCTGCTGCAGCTTGGATAGTGGATCGGTTGCAATCGTGCTGAACAGGCTGCACTGCTACCCCGAGAGAGCCTCTGACCACTCGCAAGGCCTAGAGGGACCTTGTGATCTCGCTGCTGCCCATGACAGCAGCAGTGGAGCAGCCTCTGAAGCCTCCAGAAGCGTCAGCAGGGATGTGCTGCTGCAGCTTCTCGCGGACGAAGTGATGCCTCAGTTCATTGCGCACAGATCGGTGCAACAGCTCGTCTCTCTGCTGCAACAGCAGCGCACCCCAGAAGGCCTTTCGAAGGTAGAGCTCTTTCTTCTGTGCTCCTGGAACCGATTTGCTGGCAGCCAGCGAGCGGTTCTTCGAGGCCTCTAGAGGGAGAAACAAATCCGACTTCATGGCTATCCGTCTGTCTTCCGAAGGGAGGGAGGCAGGCAGGGAGGGAGGCAGGCAGGCAGGCAGGCAGGCAGGGAGGCAGGCCCCTTGCCCTTTCTCTTGCGAGGCAAGAGAAAGGGCATCCTCGCTGCTGCAGTTTGCGTCGTGTGTCTCCTCAGGCATTAGAAGAGGAGATCGCCAAGTGGGAGCGACTAGCGGGGCCCCCCCTTTCGCAGTCCATGGGGGATTACTCCTCAGGAGGAAGGGGGCCCCTGGGGTCGGGCAAGGCCTGGAAGGAGTCTCCAGTCTCGCCGGAGAAAGGGGCCTCAAAGGGCCTCCCCCCGGCAGGGGCCTCCTGTGAGGCCCCTTTCTCCGTCGAGACCACTTCCCCCCAGAGAACTCCGAGAAGCCAGACAAGAGCCGCTGTCTCGCAAGCGGGAGCCTCAGATCAAGCGACTCCAACAGAGCTTTCGGAGGGTCGAGACGTCTTCTGTACCCCTCTGGGCGTGTCTCCCCGAAACACTCCTGAAGGGGCTCTTGAGGCCTCTTCGCATTCAAGAAATGAGCCTTTTGAATCCCCCCCCTCGCTCCCAAAAAGGACTGGCTCGCCCAAGAGAATTGGGGGGCCCCCACAGGCTGCTGCCGACTCTGGCCGCGCTGAAGGGAAGCGCGCGCATGAGGGGCCCACCGAGGCTCCAGAGGTCGCTGGCAAGCACGTCCTCGCAGTCGTCAGAAAAGCTCGGTGAGCCTCAGAGGCTGCGTTTGCCTCAACTAGCTGCCGCTGGCGACCTGCGAATGTTGAACGCTTAGCCCTTGCGGCTGGTCAGGGGTGTCTGCAAGTGCGGAGTCGAATGGCGCTCTGCGAGAGCTGCTGCGGGGTGGAGATGCTACGCAGACAGCAGCGCAGCCTGAAGGCTCCCTTGTCAATTGAAGGGGAGACAGCTGCCGCGATTGCAGCAGTCTTCGAGGACGTAGAGGGGGGAGGCCTCTCTCTGGAAGTCTTCAGGGAGAGAGTTGTGGAACCGCTTCTTGGGCTGGGGCCCTTTTTGGCTGGTCGGTGTTTCCCAGAGCGTTTTGCGCGAAGCGTCTCTGTGCTGTCTCCTGAGGGCTTGCCGCGGAAGGTTTCTTGAGACAGGGGGGGAAGAGTTTCTCGGATCTCAGACGCAAGCTCTAAAGCCTTCTGCTTCCAACGCACGCGCTGCCTCTCTCCATCTCCCGCAGCTGTCACCAAGGAGGCGGTGCTCTGCTCTTTGTGCGCTGCTTCCCCTGCTCAGGTCCCCTCTTCAGGAGAATCGACTCTGAGGGGATAGGGCTTGTGACAGCGGAGCAGCTGCGGGAGTGAGGCTTTCTCCTTGCGCTTTCCGTGTTGTCTGCCCCCCTAGATGCAAGGAGGGGCCTCAGAAAAAGGCTTAAAGTCTCCTGATCGTCTGTGTTTATTTTTCGCGATCTTCGCGTCTGCGATGACCACTCCTTCCCTCCCGCGTCTCCCTCTCGCGTCTCCCTGCCTGGGAGCACCAGTGCGATTGCGTGTTGAGTCTCTCTGCGCACAGATTCTGGCGTGGGCGGTTCGTTTTGCGGTCAAAAGATCCCTCCTTGCAGTGCGATTTCCCCCTCTCTCCCCTCCCCACCTACTGTTCTCCCGAGAGTCATGGACTGCCGGAGAGCTCCCACGGGGCAGGTGCTCCTGCGCTTAGAAGGGGCAGTCTGATCAACTTCATGGGAGCTCTTGCGATCAAGGGGCCCTTTATATACCCCGAAGACTTACGACCCTGGATCGTCGGTAGGCGGCAGAGCTGGTTGCACCGAGTGCCGGCTTCGAATGCGCTCTTCCCGGAGGTTAGGGAGGGCTAACGTGGGCGCTATTCCTCTCACCGCTTGGTGTGCTCCGGTGTGTGAGACGCAGAGGTGGCTGAGTGCGCTCCAGACATGGCATTCCTTCTGGATCCGCAGTCCGAAGAGTACCTTCACAAATACGGTGAGCGCGCAGACTCTTCCAGAAGCACAAATGCTCAGACGACGTAGCCGACTTGGGGTGTCGAAAGAGACGGTTGATTTTTGTCCAAGGCTTGTTGTCTCCGCTCTCCCAGTTGACTCCGTGATTGCTCGGATCATGTTCTACGTCGACGAAGACTCCAAGGGGTGCTTGTCAATGCGCGTAAGCGGGCTGCTTGGAGGGCCTCTTCGGCAACCAGCGGATCTCGAATCAATACATGCCCGAGCTGTGCATTTTCTGCGAGAAATGGTGCCTGGTGTCTTGCAAGTTGTACTTTGGGGCCCCTCTCTGTGGCTGCTTGTGCGCACTTCAGGATCTAAGGCGCAGCGCACTGGTCCACGTTTGGTGTAGCTTGAACCCTTCGATGGAGCTTAGCGCCGTCAGGAAGTTCTTCAGGTCGGGTGTACCCCTCTACGACTAAAGGAAGTAATCGCGCCTTAAAAACATCCTGCTGTCATCGCTTCTAATAATTCCCTCTCGGCCTTTTCGTGCTGCTCCACTGTCTAGCTGTGCCTCTACCCATGCCCGTCTGCGTGTTCGTTTTTCTTTCCTTGCAAAGCCTCTCTGTATGGGGATTCTGGCTTCACTTATCTCTACATGTATATGTGTATGTATGAATATGTGGTCATGTTTGCATGTGTATATATGTGCATGTGTATATATGTGTATGTGTATATGTTCAGGTGTATATGTGTATATATGTGTATATGTATATGGGTACGTGTGTATATATATATATGTATATTTGTAGATACATATATATATTTCTGTGTGTCTGTGTATATGTGTGTTTGTGCCAGTGTACTTGCACTTGTTTGCATGTATGTGCTTACAGCTATGACCATTTTTATGTCTTTTATTGCTCTTTTCACGAATTGGATGAAGACGAAGACTTCCTTCTCCACCGCAGCGACGTCAGCAAGTAAGGCTTGTATATACCATGGCTCAGTGATAAACTCACTAGGCCTACAAGGTTTCTGTTCACTAGGGAAGATTCCTATTTGTTAGAGACTCCATAGGGAGGAAATCAGAGGGAGAGAGGCAGAGACTGCGGCTCCGGTTTCGCGTCTAACACACACACACAAATCACATCCGTATGTATATATATATGCATTTTTTGTCTCTTGCTACTGCGTGCTCCCCTCATCATATTTCATTTTGCTTTACACTCTACATTCCTCGTACGCTGCTCTTGCTTCTTCTGCCGCATGTGTCTGCAAAAGCGGAGAAGGCTACGGCTGTGCCTCCTGGGTGTGCAAACAGATACCAGGACCATAGCATGAGCACTCTGGTTGAAGCTCGACTTTTCTCTCAAGCAGCGCACCGCTTTTCTTGCGAAAAGTCTCAGCATTGGAACTTTCAGGATTGGATTTGTGAGGGCGACACACACACACACATACAGACACACTCATACACACACATATACATACACACACACATATACATATACATACACGCATACACATGTGGGGGCACAGATTCGTCGCCTACATGCATCGCACTTACATGCATGCATGCGTGGGGGAAAGCGGCAGCGGCAGCGGCAGCGGCGGCAGCTTTGCACACATACAGCCGAGCTTGTGCATTCATATGCGGGATGTGGGAGTATGCTACTACTATTCGAAGGAATATTGATGGTCTCACAAGAGTGGGATTTTGTACGATCTTTCGCTGCGGAGGCACCAGCAGCTTTCAGCTGCACGTGGGGTTAAGGCAGTCTTGCTGGCCATGAACGAGCAGCTTTTGCTTTAGGAGACGTGGGTGCTTTCCAAGAATGATTGACTGGGGTAGCAGTCCCCTCACGTACTTACTCTTGTGAGATTCTCACATGCATGCGCGCCATATTTTCTTTTAGGGTTCGTATTGGCGTACCACGAAGTGACCCTCCCCAAAGCTCTTCGCTTCTGGTTTGATGTCTTCGACTTGGATGGAGATGGATTTTTAAGGTAGGTCGAGATGTTACTGGGGTGCTGCTGGCATTAAACTCACGTGTGTGCACGGAAGATTTTTCAGTTTCGAGGCACCTCACTGATTGTTCAAGCAGGCTGCAATATGGACCTTGTTGGGTTGCTCGTAAGTGCCTCTTGTTGCTTCGGAGGACTTCATGTATTATAAATGTGTGTATCTGTGTATATACAATAAATGTATGTATGTATGTGTATGTGCATATAATATTTAAAGACATGTGTACATCGTTATCTGCGTGCGCAAGGGACCACGAGCTGGAAGCGGCTTACGAGTCTCAAGCTGAGCGACTGCGTATGCGGGAGGGCAAGGCGCAGAGTTATAAGGAGTTCATTTGTCAGGTGTACGTTCACATGCCCTTAAGTTCCCCCTTTTGTGCGCCTTTTTCTGGACATGCTTGTCGGTTTTTGCATTGTTTTTGTACTGCGCGTGTTTTCGAGCGAGGCTGGGAAAGTGCTGGCAGAGGAGGTAGAGTCCGTGCATTGTGCTCATTATTTTTTAAAGGCCTGTATGGGGTTCTACCTCCCCAGTGCACCCTCTGTAGAACTTCTTGTTGCACGTTTCTTACACGGAGGCGTGAAAGTGCTGCCTCCATGGGGATGCAGGTGCAAACGTCAGTGGGTAGCCGACGGCTTCGCGCGTTCAGCCCTTTGAAATCTCGCAGCGTTCAGCATGCATGATGCGTGAAAAGATGGCTGAGAGGGGCAGCCATGTTGAATTCTATCTTTTGGGGGGCTCTTGCGATGACGGCTGCCCATTTATTTGAATGATAGCAGCACCAACCGGCGCAGCCTCCGCAGTTCCTTGGGAATATTGAGTCCGATGTTTGCGGGGAAAATTCGTTCTTTCGCATGCAGCCGTCCGTCGCTTTCTTCCACAAGAAGCCTCTATGCGTGTCTTTCTATCTACAGGAGCGATGCCTTGGGCCTGGCTCCTTCTTCTTCCGGCATAAGCTGCCAGGAGTTTTTGCGTTCCCCTGCGGCTGCCGGATTTTTGGTAAACTGTCTCCTCAAGGCGCAAGTACTTCGAGCTTTCGATGAGGGCGAAGCTGTCATCAACACTGTTCATGGAAATCCAATTGAACGCGCCGTCCTCTTGAACTTCACGTGCGTTGGCGGCTCCTGACACGGTTGCAACTTCCTGCACTGGCAGCCCCTTTTTCCGGAGAAAAGCTGTGGAGCTCGCCTGTACGATTATTGTACGCGGCGATGCCTCGCCCGCTTGCACTTCTTCTGCGTGCTCCTCATCAGGCCCTTTGAGATATTCGCGCATGCAGAGTATGCTGCCTTCACTGCCCAGCGCTTCGAGGAGAGTCTCGAATTGGGAGATGGCCGGGTACGTGTGTGTATGCGAGCTTGCCATCGGCGTTTTTTTAACAGACGAGACCGCAAAAGTCGCTCGCAGTGTAGCATAAGAGCTGAAAAGATGGTGGAGCAGCCGTTTCCACATGCACGGAAAAAAAAGCATCTATGTGCCTGCTGCATGGATGATGACATGAATGGTAGAGCAAGACCAGGCGAGAGCGCAGTTCAAGTCTTTCTGCGCGTGCGCATTCCTTCAGTCTCCCTCAGCAAGTGCTGATGTGCATGTGCGCTGCCGTGTCGCCTTTCTCCTCTTTCTGATGCCATGGGTTCTCCAGCTTTCTCGTTCTTTGTTATTCAGGAGGAGGGAATGCTGGAAGATCTTCAAGATTCAACTGAAGCCATTGAATGAAACGAGGGCACTGTGCGCAAAGGGTGTGTTGTGGCCTTCATGGAAAGTGCAATCCAGAGTCTATCCGTCCAGGCGCGCGTGCATGCATAGGCGGGCACATGCGCATGCAAGGCCGATGGAAAACAGCATAGATACGTACAACTACGCGCCAAAATACATGTATTCATGTATATTGGTACGTCGGTATCATGCCGTAAGAAGTGAGGTTTGGCTGCAGACAAGTGCCCTTCTGCATATGCCTCTGCCCAGAGGCATATGCTACCAGAGCGGCTTGCGGTATATCGATGGATCGAGGCACATCCTCCCTGTTCTTCCAGCATGTTCTCCTAGGCCTCTCCTCTCTTCTTGGCTCTTCCTAGCTTTCTCTTGTGCATTAAGGCCCCAAGGAATGCGGCGCATGCGACGGGGAAGCTAGCAGCGCAGGCGTGCGCTACCCCCAAAGCTACTATGAACGCCAGTGGCAGCAGCGTGTCTTTGCTTCTGGCTTCTTAGCGACCCCAAGTAAACAAAATTTTATACGGGGTGGACATGCATATAGAGTAGGCCCGTAGGCAGAGCGCTGTAGAGGTGAACATGGTGCCACGGCTAAATGCGGATGACATCCTATGCAGCTGCATGCAAAGAAAGGTAGATGTCACTGAAAATGATGCACGTCAATCTACGGAGAGGCAGTGTAATAGCAGAGTGGGTCGTGCCCTATAGACTAAACTGTATCTCGTCTCGGCGAGCCTAGCTGCCTGCACATGGCTGCATGCGCGCGTGCATGCAGCTATGATTAATGCAGACACATATTTTGGGGGCATATATATATATATAGGGTCCCCTAGATGTCCCGCACAAATAAATTAACAAGAAACACTGCCTGTTGCCTGTTCGGAGAGGCGAAGCCCATGCGCTGGGTGGGGAAGAATATGATACTAGCGGAAGAATGCTTGCTGCTATCCACCCAGGCTCGCAAATCTGTACGCGCTTCGACCTGGGGAATATAAAGCCAATAAGGAGTTATAAAAGAATCCATAGCGTGCACGCCGCAGGCTGCATGCCATGAAATGCATATGGTTGCTAGGGCCGCCCACAGTGCACACACACAATGCATGCACACACACACACAATGCATGCACACACCCACAATGCATGCACGCACACACCCCTCCCCCCTTTTAGTGTGAAGCCGAGAGAGCAGGGCCATGTGCGATGACACACAGAAGGCGGCACAGAGAAACAAACGAAGACATCGGAAGCGCGAGCAAGCAAGCAAGCAAGGATACGCGACTAGCGTGCAGCGAAAGCCTCAAGGTCGTCCTGCTCCCACCAAGAGGAGCCGCTGTCAGGATCTCTTAAAGATGCAACATCCGATACTTGCGCATATCCTTCATTGTGGCCAGTAGGACGCCTCTCGGGGAGTTTTTCCCCCCCGCGTGGTTGGTCCCCTCCTAGGGTTGTGTCGGAGACAGTCACTCGGCTGCTGCTGGCGGGGATATCTGTGCGTCTCTTCGCGCACAGACGGAAGCAAAAGAACATAAGAATGACGCAAAGAAGAAGCATTGCCAAGACGCCCAAAAAGGTCCTGTACCACGGCATAGGCGCCACGTGCGCGCTGACCATCTCCGCATCCGCTGCTCTAGGAGGCACTGTTGCTGGCTTGCCCCCCCCA
This sequence comes from Cyclospora cayetanensis, assembly GCF_002999335.1. Classification (NCBI taxonomy): domain Eukaryota; phylum Apicomplexa; class Conoidasida; order Eucoccidiorida; family Eimeriidae; genus Cyclospora; species Cyclospora cayetanensis. The sequence goes on along the minus strand of NW_020312153.1, from coordinate 29,303 downwards.
CTGCTGCTGTTGCTCTTGCTGGAATCCGCTTGTGGAGGAGCGCCTTGCAGCCTCGCAAGGTCCCCGCCCTCCAAAAGGCCCTTCTTCTCGTCGTCATTCGCCAAGTCTCCAACTTCTGAATGCTGTGCTGGCAACGCGGTAGGCATCGCTGCTGCTGTCGGTGCAGGCAGTGCCTCGGCGAGCTCCTTCGGGGACAGAGTGCCCTCTTTCGCGGAGACAGGCTCATCCGTGAAAGCAACCTCTGGAGATTCAGAAGCGCGCAGCAACGCAGCGGAAGGCGACGCGGAATACTCCTGCGGCAGCGTCAAGAGAAAGCGGAGTCTGGCCTGCTCGTAGGCTATTTGCCTGTCTGTGAAAATACACACATGTATACACACACACACACATACACTCTCATACCGCATGCCTCGTGAGGGCGTTTCAAAGAGGGGCCATATCAAGTTGCAAAAGGGCTTAAAATCATTCAATGCATGCAAGACCACCACGTGAACTTCCGACGGACCGCAGCGAGCACATCCAGGCTAAACCCACCCCTCACCTCGAACGCCTTTCGGCATTTCCCTCCCCCGCCCTTCCCAACAAGCCAACGGAATTCTCTCTTTCCCTGTATGTGCCACGCCTTCCTCTGCCTGCAGGGCAGGGGGATCCTTAAGTCCTTACCCAGCAGCCGGCTCTTGAGAGTGAGAGCCAACTCCTCGCCTCGACTCCACGGCATGCGCGCCTCGACTGTGTATTCGTACGCTGGAAAGGCCTTATACCTTTTACCCGCAACTGCGTTGAAGGCTACTGGATAAAGCCCCAGCTTCCAGCTGTAAATCAGGAGCTGCACCGACTCGCAAGGCACAACACGCCGTACGGCGGTCACCTCGGAGACGCTTGACGCCGCAGCGAGAAGGCGATCGAGGAGGGACAGATCTGAAACGAAACGCAATCGCAGTCCAGTGCCAGCAGACAGACGATACATATACACATACAGATACACATATACATATATACACAGTAAATATATATATATATATATACATACAGAACGCCACACAGGGGAGGACGAACGATGCTAGATTTTTTTCCAGAAATCACTCCACGCGCTCTCTGGTTGTCGGTATTTGTCTGCGTGTCTGTCTGCCGACGTGCTACCCTAAGCCAGCTGCGCTTTTCTCCTTCTTTCTCATCCTAGCATATGCCTGCTTGCATTTGAAAGCCTGAGAGGTGTGCAAGGCTTCTCCTCTCTATTATATGGGAGCTGGGGTCGACAAAGGAGGCCCTCCCCCCCCTGTCTCCTCTTCTCCAACCCCCTAAGACTCCCCGCCCCTCTCAGTCTCCCTCCTGTTGTGACTCTTCTCTAGCCACTCCTGTGCAGGCAGATGCACCCAGTGCAAAGCGGCCTCTCGCGCGGAAGGCGTCGCTTCTCTATCAACGACCTGGCTCGCAGCACAGAGCACCTCTGCTGCTGCGCAGGCGCAAGCCAGCCTAGCACCTTGTCCTCCCTCCGCACGCCCACCAGCAGACACGACAACACCTGCGGCGAGGACGTACAGAAAAAACCATCTTCGTCGTTTCCCTTGATAAGAATGGCGATGTCTTCAAGAACGCCTCCCTTCCTAGGGGCCCCCCTTGCCCAAATAGCCCCCACAACCTCCTTGTCTGGTTGCAAGGCTGCGCGCAGCAGAAGTAATAATGAGGCGACAAGCTGTCGAGACACGAGACGTGAAAAACGACCACTATTTAGGCCTTTAGCCCTAGAAGCATCTGAACACCAAACACTGACTGGCTAGCTGCTAGGCACGCAGCGGAGCGAGCAGTGCAGCAGACAGGGGAACTGCAAAGGAGGAAGGCGAAAAGGTCTGCGTTCTAAGAAGCTGCTCACAACGAGACTGACTGCCCCCGCAGTGTACCTATGAATGAGAGCTGTGGAAGTGGAGAGTCCGTAATCTCCTTTAGAATTTGGCTGGGAAACCACTCATTGGGTGCCACTTGACTCAAAAAACGCTCTACTGCCGCAGTAGTCTCGACTTCTCCCGTGGAGAAGCTAACAATGACAGGAGACTCGAACGCCTTAGCCGCTGTACGCACAGACAGCCAAGCAGCAGAGGCAAGTAAAGATGACGCACATATAAATATATACATATATGTATGTGGAAAGACACTCACACATACACATACACACAGACACACACATGCATACACACACACAAACACACACACATACACACACACAAATACATACACATACACACACACATACACACACATACACATATATACACATGCATGCGCAAAGCAAAGAAGATTGGGGAAAAGGACGCTCAGTTACGGGTTGCCCACGTCGCGGCACGTGGAAAATGACAAGCCGCAACATGCCCAAGAGACACGCGTCTTGAAAGCAAGGTCGAGAGTGATCACTCAGCTTCGTATTGCAAATGCATGCATACACAGCAACTACTACGAAAGTACAACGCGCCAAGGAGGGCCCCAAAGGTAGCCGAAAGATCCGTGGAATGCGTAAATCAAGTACTGCCACTCGTATTCCCTTAATAAACAGGTTGCTTGCATACAGACAGCAGGGTTTAGGAAGACATGCTTCTATGTATGTATGTGCATATATGTGTATTCAGGATATAGGTGAATGTGTTCAATGCAAGCATGCGCATAGGTAGGCATGTGCATCTATGTGTATTCAGCACATCATGTGGATGTGGATGTGTGTACCAGCTGAGCCGTGAATATTGCGAGTGCTTCCTGCTTCTACGAGAGACATCTGTAAAGACTTCAGCTCAGACCCTGAGGCAAAAATCAAAGCAAATAGGCACCAAAGCGCCGAGGTTTTGCACCTTGAATACCGTGGAAGACTCCGTAGAGGCTTCTGTACAGGTTTGGACCGCGTCCTCTCCGAGTTTTTGATATCGCCCTCTGGTGTACGCTGACCTTTCCGCTCAATCGTTTTGGCATAGGCCTCCTCAGGAGTTTGGTATGGCAGAGGCATGCGCATTTCATAGCCTGCTGAGACTGCCTGAGTGTTGTAGTACGCTGGAATGTACCGTGTAGGTCCAAAGCCCATGGACATGTACAGGTGGAGAGGTGCCAATTGCGAAATCCACACATGCAGCATCGTGTCAGAGAGAAGCGGTCCGCGCTGGTCGGAAGTGAGAGAAAGACGCGTCGCTTTCTCCAGAACGGCCTTCATCATTCTCCGAGCTGTATGACAACATAGAACGAGGTGGGGCAGGAAAATATCTTCTCAGAGGCGCGCTCATGGATGAAGAAAGCACCACCAAGGAAGACAAGATGCACCCTGATGAGTGCATCAGAGACTGCACTGTATGTACACAACAGATGCAGGGTGCCCCAGGGCTGCTGCTGGTTCCTGAATCGTGATCGGTGATCTGGGAAGGCTCACCAAGGCCCATTCTTCTAAAATTCTCATGCACAGCGACCATCAGGATATTTGCAGATTTAGCACTCATTTCTGCAGCAGCTACCACCCCAATAATTCCTCCTGGGCGAGGGGTATCTTCCTCCTCATCCGCTTCAGTGTCGGCCTCGTCACTGCTTGTGCTACCCAAGTACTTCGCAACAACGCACATGTCGAAAAAGTGAGGCGACATCGAAAAGGAGCGCATCGTGTACGATTGATACTTCACCGGATATTCAGGAGTGTGCAGAAGGAGTTGCCGTATCTCTTCCAGATCGTCGGCCGTACAATCGACAACAACAGGGGGCTTGGCAGCCCTCCAGATCTGCTTTGTCAGGGCCTTTCCTCCTTCTACTTTTGCTGGTGCTTCTGACACGGATGCTACTGGTTCGGCAACGTCGCTGTCTGATGATGACTTCAGTGCGCGTTGAAAGGCGTTAAGCCCGAGGGGAAACTGGGCGATGCCTCCCTCAGCAGCAGAGAACGAAGACGGTTCAAGGCATGCCGCAGGAGGAACTGCGGCAGATAAAAGCACTGCGGAGACCACCACCAGAGGCCGAAGAAGCCGTCTTAAGGATCTCCATAGGCTCCGGAAGCTTTCGGGGGTTGTCGCTGGGGAGCAGTCATTCTCGCGGATACACCTCTGCCAGGAGGCACGGAGAGGGGGGGCCCCTGGGCCCCCCTGAGGACGATTCATTTACTCAACTTCTACAAGAGAGCCTCTTTTTCAGAGAAACAGAGAGGCTACATGTGGTTTCAAGCGACAAAAGCGACAAGCAACAGAGAGCCTGGACCACGGAGGAACGAAGGGGCGCACCAAGAGGGAATCAGAAGCGGTAGAGAGGATCTTCTTGGCCCCAACGCCGCAAAAACTAATTAAAATCACCCTCCACTTTTAGTCTAGGCTGTTTCAGCACCCCACAATGCACAGCTGGCATTGCCGGACTCGGCAGGGCAAGTGAGGCAGGTGGCGCATGCACCAGCTGGCAGTAGGGTCTCCATCCTTGTCCTTTTTCGATTTTAGATCACCAACGCGCAAAAATGGTACTCTGAGATTTAATACTGCATTCCCGAAACCAGGGACTTTTGAATACCATGGACAGGAGGGGTTATGCTCATGAGACCTCTGTATTACGCGTCATGATTTGCACTCGCCGAACGTCAGTCGCTTCGGGGAGTGCGCAAATGCTTTTTTGAAGTCCCAAAGGCCATAAGAGTCACAGGGAATACACTTTATTCATGAGCTCGCATCCGGCTGCTCGAGCTCCAGAGGATTGGCACCGATCGTCAGGTCGGTGTAGTAACCTGGGTTGTCGATTGGAAAAAATATACATGAACGGCAGCGTCTCGTTGTGTTCTGGGCTTCATAGCCCCAAGGCGCCTAGAGGCGCGTACTTAGGCTTCTGAAAGTACGAATACAGCTTTACCATTTGCGTAGTGTCCAAAGGCAAAAGGCGATTCCACTTCGTACGCCTGCTCTGTAGAAGGCTACTTTAAACTTCGCCCTTTCTACTGCACTACTTATATTCTTTTAAGCATTAGGAAATAATTAATTGCAAAAAAATCTGGCTGTTCTTATACGGCACTTTGGGCGGATCAGACGACCAAGGTCAATGATGAGGACCTGTGCGCCGACTATTGCTAGTATCTGCAACTAGCTTGAACACCCAACGAGGCTCTACGCTGCAACAACACCGGTGTACCCTCGGTGTCCCTCTATCTCCCGCCATTCCCGACCGTTGAGCTGTGAGATTTTAGAGACACCCGAATGAGCCTCCGTAATAAAGGCCACTCCAGAAATTACTATTAACCTGTTGCATTGGGTTCGGGGCTAATGTCTCTCTCTATGGAGACCCTGAGTGAAGCATTACAGCCTTTGGGTAGGAGCGATGTATTTAAGGCAAGGCCTCCGCACTTGGATTCAAGCAACCTCGAAATCATACCAATAGCCGTAAAAAGTCTCCTGTCTGCGCTCTCGAACGGTCTTCGAACTTACATGCTGCCATACAGCCCAGAAGCTCACATCACACCTTTCCAGTGCAGCGACAAACCATGCTCGTGTGTAGCACACAATGCACACAAAATAAAGCAGCGCATCCCCTAACTATAGTGAAACGATTCTTACGCCAGCCCCATCTACAGTGCAGTCAAGCCCATTACACTGCCTCAAACAGGGACTCTGCAACCTGCATCCTGCCAAGGCAAGCCTAGGTAGTAGTAGACGACCCAACGAGCTTGTCTAATGTATGTTCATAAGGCTTGGTGCAGTCGAGCCATGCACTAGAGTGCACACCTGCCTGTTCTTGCAGGTGGTAGCTGCGTGTCTTTACATACAAAGCTCCGTGCGTGCAAAAAGCGTCTTTCGTGCCCTGGGTACAAAGAGCATGAGAACGCGCGATGGGGTGAATGCTCGGGTCACATCCCGATACAGATGACAGAAGCCTCCTTCGGCAATGTTATCTAGTAACTGGCATCCTTCCCATAACTTCCAAGCAGAGACTGCCATTCCCGCATGGGGCAGGGCTTATTCAGGTACAGTATACATCTACTCAAACAGCCTGTAATTCACCAATGTACAGTACTCATTGTTCGCTACAGTATCACCTTGGCTAGTACTGGTCGCAAACTTATGTCAAGAGGACGCTACAAGCTCTCTCCTACAGGAGCTGGAGGCAGCTCTCATCGCGGATATGCATGGTAAATTTCTCTGAGAAGAACTGATAGGTGCTGAACGTGCAATTATTCTACAGTAAACATAAATTCTGGCAATCGGGCAAAAAAAGCTGGGCACAAGGCAACCTGCTAGACGGACTGAGGCTGGTGGAATTTAAGGATCAATTCTTTTATGAACGAGGCAGTCAGACAGACATCAGCCTTACAAGCAAAGAAGCATGTGCCGAGATGTGAACTATCAGCTAAAAGGCAGGTGGCTGCTTATCTATGATTTTTTGCGGATGCATATGCTGTTTCTGCTCAAGCTAGTGAAGTGTGCCTGTGTGTGTGAGCATGACTATGGGGACCTGTGGTTAACGATTTAGTGAAGGAAGCCCCATAGTTAGTATTAAAATTTATTTCTTGCGTAAAACAAAAACGACGACAGTTTGGCAATATAGCATGGTTCTTCTGAGATGGAAGTAGAGAGAGGAAGACGGCCTGTACACGGGAAAACTAGGCGGAAACAAAAGGCGGGGGAGACAAGCATGGCAATAAATCGGCTTCTGGAAAGCAACACAAGGCAAAGAAATCAAAAGAGTAGGGAAGTAACAACGCATGTTTTGCGCTGCTCTTCACACAGAAGAATCCATTTAATCCTTGTGACGGTTTAGCTTAAGCGTCCGTGGAAAACCCTCGACTACAAACTCATTGTGAACTTGATAAAGCACTATTTCTTATTCCCATGCAAGCGCCCCTCATAATTCTCGACATAAACAGAGAGGGACAGCTACGGTTGAGCGCGAATGCACCCACGAAGCCCTTCCACAATTCACAGCCCGATGCCCAAAGCATCTAGTACACACGCACAGAACAAAGTATTTTCTTGCGTTGAGCTAACAGTCCTCCGCAATAAACCAGAGAAACAGACAGATAGGTTAATTACTTAATGCTTTAGTAATTGTTTCTTCAAAATAGGTGGACTATTACAAGGTGTAAGTGCAGCTTTCGCACGCTACAGTCCCTTCCCGCGTACTTGTGATTGGAGAGAAAGCCTTTATCCGGGGCACTTAAAAACGCACAAAAAACACAATTAATCGTTTTGACTAAAGAGTCAAGACTTGGGAAGTGTCAGTCGCGCAATTCTTTTAAAAGAAAGGGACGAATCTAGACAGAGCACACAGGAAAAGGTATTCGATGTTTACTCATGCAAAAGTAGTACTTTTGACTGAGCAGGTACAGTAAATCGAAGACTACGGATGGAAATACACAAACGGTAAAGTATTGTTTCAATCTTCACAGAACCGCACACTCTTTGAAAGCAGAGGTGCTCTGAGGGTGAAATAGCTGTTTCCTGGAGGCTTATTTGCTTGTCTATCAAAGGAGAGGCTAGGACCTTAGAAGAGGGAGGAGATATTTCTCGATTATGGCTGCTTGGTCTCACTGTAGTGACACAGATTCTCCTGAACTTGTTGAGAGGAGAGCAAAGAACGACAGAAGAGCATGTACATATATTATAATAGGAATGCCTCAGCTGGGGGGCTTTAGGCGAATGCTGGCACGCATTTGTATGTTGAGCTAGAGGCTTTCCACAATTTGTGGGATATGATGCGGCACTGTGCTAAGCAGCGGCCGTCGCTACTGCCTTTCTTTCACCGCTTCACCGGATGCTCAACTCCGCTGTAGTGTTTCCCTTCACATGCACATTTCGGCACACTCTCCACGGCAGAGAGGGTGCCGAAATGTCTACGCGCGAGATCCTGTGGATACCATGAGAAATTTCAATACTGTTTCCGCTTGAGCTGTTGAGTGCGGCTACAGCGGATATCAAATCTGACCATTACCCCCGAGTGCCCCGACCACAGCCCGTATGTGTTCCCCGTTTCACAAACAGCGTTGAACCGTGATTCTGCATATTATTTTGAGCTGTGTTTTGCTTGTGATGACACTGAGGGAGGCCTCCCTTGACGTGCTGAATGGCTACTTGATGGTTTTCAACTCGGGCTGAGTAGTACAGTGCAGCAGTAAATTATTGGCTTTTGTTTCTAGTCGGCGCCACGCTACGAAAGACAGTAAATGTGCCTTCTACGAGAACTGACAGGCAGCTCAGGCAACCAGGCCACGGATTTCCTTCAACCTCTCCACCTCTTTCTCTCCCTTTCTATATAGCAACACACTGTGCATGCGATGTGACGAGAATGCGCACATCCAGTCTTAAATTCTCTTCTCATGCACTATCAGTTCTCTGGGGGCCCAACAACCCCACCTGGTTCACGCAGGGACTGTCAGGCACTTTCAGAGTAGTGAGAAAGTGACAAAACATTGGAGAAACGGCAAAAAGCGGCACCGCAAAAAAACTACCGGCTTCTTTAAAGCAATCTTTTCAAAGGTTATATAGCTGCGGTCCATGCTGTGTAATATGCTGTACACACAGGGAAGAACACAGTACCCTAGGCCTAAAGGGTCGAACGGTTGCACTGCATCTTGCAGTAGGGGGGGAAATCCAAACAGACCACTCCGGTGATTTTGGCATTCCAAAGATTAATAACAAAGCAGCCAATTCAAAGCTGCCTCCGGGGAGTTTCTTAATTCTAGATTCTGAGATACCAAATAAATTTGCCTTTGTGTGGATTGACCGATGCACCAAGCTGTTTGGGAGAGTTGGTAGAATCACGTTCGTGACTTATAATAGCACACGGATACTGCTTCAACTACAAATGATCTTGGACCATTTGAACAAATAACTCACCAGTACTTGCTAGGTCGAATGGGAGATGGGGGTGCAAAGGAAGAGTAGCTACTGAGAGAAAGTGCGCTGCAACAAAGATGCATTAGTAGCCCCACAGTGCTACAGAATGCATAAGCTTCACTCAATACCTTCCTACCGAGCTTGCGTTTTGGGGAGCTAAGTGTCCTAAAACGGAAAACCTGGGTGGATATGTAAAGGCTTCCTCCCTTCCCCGCGCGCGGCCCCAAGGTTTCCCAGACAAAGAAAGAGGGACAGTCAAAGTGAGCGTTTCTGCACCCTCTATGCACTCCGACTACTCACAGCTAGTTGCACAAAGCATCTAGCACAGCGCTTACACACACCGGTGCGTTCACTTGTGTAGAACTAGCAGAAATGTGAAATAAAAAGCCTATGCGAACACCCAAACAAACAGGTCAATTCTCTATTAATTCCTGATTAAGTAAAAATACAGTATTAATAAGTGTCGAAATTTCGTTCGTCGCCGGCTGCGTCAGAATTGTTCACTGGGTTTAACTTGCTCGTGATCTGTCTGGGCGCGACAAACCGTTTGCAAAGGCGGGACGGCAGTGTGTTGCGAGTAATTCCAGCAGCCGGAGGGGAAAATGAAACTCCATTATTCATCTTTATCCGACTGCCACAAGTATAAACTGGAGCGAACCGGTGTTGTGGTTGGTGAGTGCTGTGTTTTCTTCCACCTCCCGCCTCCCACCCTGGGGGGCCCAGTGTATTGCAGTGGACTGTGTGTGTGGTTGCCTGAACTGTGGGTTTCATAAATTAAGTGAGGGTACTTTTCCATAGCTGATGCTTTTTTCGCATGTTATTTGTCATGTTTATTTCTGTCATGCAGTTTATTTATGCTTCTGTCCTGTTGGTTCCCTTGGACTGACTTTTATCGGTTTCTTTTGTAAGGTCACTTATTTGGTTTGTGGTGAAGGTACTTTGTCGTGCTGTTGTGCAAGTTACTTTTCGCTTCCACCTTTTTATTTTGTCATAAATGATTGCAATATAATCCGTTCAGGTATTTCTACCGACTTATTCCTTGTGACCTCCACATCAAAACTTTCTGTGGTGGTCTGACCGGCCTGGCTAGTGTGTACAGCGCATGCGGCTAACCGTACGCCTCGGGCCTTAGACAGCTGTTTCCATGAGAATGCTTATCAGAGGCAGAATGTACAGCGATCAAGGTGGGCAATGGTCCCCTAGTCCCCCTCCTGGACCGAAGTGCGCCCTTGAAGAACCCCACGATGCACAGGGAGTCGCCTTCAAAGTCCACCTCGGTTACCATAAGACAAAAGCCGCCGGAGGATCCCACCACATGCTCTCAGATGATGGGGCGATCCCAGACGACGCAGGTATACCTGACAGCGAAAACAACTACATAAATTGGAATAGCTGCAGCACCAGCACCAGCAGCAATGGTCGGGGCCTCATGCACTGGCAAGCAGCCCACGGCGACGGCTGGAGAGCCAGAGGAAAAAGTCTCAAAGCTCAAAGAAGCCGGAGCGTCAGCAGCCACAGCGATTCGGTTCGGAACGACCCCACAGAGAGCCCCACCAGTCAAGTGATGAGCTCCTCTGTGTCTCTGGACAGAGAAGAGAGCGAACTGAGATGCATGCGAAGCAGGCGCTCTCGGAGTCATACACGAAGGTTCTTGCATCGCCGAGAAGAGGCTGAGTGGCGCGAAGGGCGAAGAAGACTTAGGGAGCGCTCCTGGGACCCCACTGACAGAGGCACCGGAAGAGGAGATCACATGGAAAGGCGCTCTCCTACAACTCGCGGTCCTTGTCGACGTGGTAACAGGGGGGGTGGCATGGGAGTGCGTGGCAGAGGACGCCAGCCTTTTCCCTCCTGGGGAAGGTTTGGAGGTCGAGGGAGAAGGAGCCCCTCGTATTCACCTTCAGTCGATTCAGAAGAAGAATACAGACGATCAAGGAGTCGTGAGAGAGCACGCAGAAGGAGACAGGTATCTTGACACACATGCCAAGATATATATATTCGCTCTTTTACGCATCGTCTCCGATTTATCCTTTGTGTCCTTTTCTTCGGCGCCTGACACGTCCACCTGCACGACGGTGTGCGCGTGGCAGCTGCTACTTGTGTTACACGTAACAAATGCCAAGAGTCTGCGAGGCCCATGAAAAGGGCTTTGCAAAACTCACGGGTAGATAGCCTTTTCCCGGGTGTCTCGACATTGCGAATCATCCTTGCATTCTGTTTCGCACCCTCCGGTTTTCTCGAAGAATGGTGTTCGGTGTCCATCGCTTTCCTGCCTACCGCCTCTAGGGCCCCATTTCTCCCCACGGGGGCCCCTCTGCCGTTCTGCTGCAGTATGAAACAATTCAGAGGTACTGCCGTCCTGGGGGATCTCAGCAAGTGTGCTGGGATGGATTCCAGTGGGTCAAGAAATCGAACGACGGAGATGGTCTCTTTGATCAGCACATGAACGCAACGCGGAGGGCCAGAAGGCTGCACGTTGGTAAGTGCCTTTGAGGATTCTGAAATAAGCACGCATACACATATATGTATTCATGAGTAGCCTCGGTCAGATGTTCTCCACTCCTAGGCATAGGCACAAGCTCAAAGAAGCGAAACGGCCGAGAGATGCGCGTGTAGCAAAAAAATCGCAGAACCATGCGCATACAGATGGGCGCTGTCGTGACACCTGAACCCGTCATGGCCCCAAGCAGCGGCAGCCTTGCAGATGTGCATATGGTGATCGCCGGCGCATTCATGCATGTTTCGGTGCAATCACGTACACGAAGGTATTTTCTAATGCGCAGATGTATATGGATGGCCTTGTGTAGCTACGGAGGGGGAGTGAAAGTTTGCCAACAGGAGCGCAAGGACCGCCTTGATGTGGCGTCTGCGCTTCTTCAAAATGTGTTACTTATTAGGCAACCTGCCCCTATCGCTCGACGCAACGGAAGAGGATCTGAAGAAGTTTCTCTGGGATGCGTTGCGAAAGAGAACGGGCAAGCACGTCGGCGCCGGAGCCTGTCCTGTCCTTCACGTTTGGTTCTCAAAAGAAAGAGGATCCAATTACGGGTTTGTTGAAATGGCAACTGTAGAGGATGCACAGGCGGCGCTCTTGCTAAGTCCTCTTTTCTGGAAGGGGCAGCAACTGCGCATCAATCGGCCAACTGAATGGAAGAAGGATGCTGCGGAAGTCAACTTTGCGGAAGTGGCAGGGTATGGCGGAGCAGTACTGGGGAGCTTGCGGTCTGATTGAGGCCTCTCTTAAGGGGAGACCGCAGCAGAAGGATCAAGTGGCGTGGTGGCTGTTCCCCTTTGCCTTGTCTCTTGATGCATGCATACTCGCTGTTCAGGAGGGATGGTGGTCGAGGGGCGTTGCGGATCTTGCCGGCTGCAACGGCGCATCCTTTTGTCTTGAATTTGTAGCAAAGAGGGGCTTCTGGGGTGTCGGCTGTGGTCGTGTGCAAAGCATGGCTGTGTCTGTGTGTGTGTGTGTCTCTTTCTGTGCTCGCTTCTCCGATCGCTCAGAGCCGCGGATGCGACTTTGCTGGAGAGCGTTGCAGCGGCAGTGGGGGTTGCAGAGACAACAAGCGATAGTTCGATGCTTGCACGCCTTCTCTGTTCTCTTTCGGAAGCGCAGAGAAGAGTTATTGCGTGAGGAGGGCCACACAGGGGCTGCTGTCTGTACACTGCAGGGATTGGGCGAATTGAGGAGTATTGCCCAGGAGGGGCCCTTTAGGTCTGGCCCCTCTGCGTAGGTGGCTGTGCTGTAGATGACTAGCATAACTGATTGTTCGCATGTACATAAGGAGGAGAGACATGCGTAGAGGCATCGCATGCACAGCGTCTGACATTGTGCTCGGCAAGCGGGGTGAAATTGAAGATATCACTCCACGGGGTAGAGTGTTTGGGTGTCTCTGTCGCAGGGATTTCTTGGCAAAGAGCCCCACAAGTTTTACAAAGCAAGGATCTCTACCCGTCGAGCTGCTGCAGTGTCAAATACAAACTGAGCTTTTGCATGGGGTATGCTTACGAACTCAGCTTTCCCCTCCGGATGGCTGCCGTGGTGCTTGATTTTCTGCCGGGCTTTTTCATCGCTAGATGTATACACTTCCGCAGGCATAGGCAAGAGAAGGCAGAGGTAACTGTGTAGGAGGATGCGTGAGAGCAGCCAATTCGAAGCGGCTCCGTGGGGGCGGCTTCGCGAGAAGACGAACGAGAACAGCTCACCCGTGTGGTGACTTGGGGGGAGACACCCGATCCAGCAACAAGGAACAAGCTGCACTGCAATGAACGATTTCTATGAGTTGCATCTTCTGCCTTGCGATGAGCGAATCTGTGTGGAATTGCTAAAAATATGGCCACTGGCACGCCTGAGTGCTTTCTGATGCTTCTTTGAAACATATCTTCGTGTTGCTTTTCTACAATGATGTCGATTTTCCAAGGCCTTCGGCGAAGCGCTGCCGCTGTATGTACACATGCATGTAATGTGTGCAAGTGTAAGGTGGAAGGGATTATGGATATGCTGTCTTGTGGAATCCGCAGCAACCCTCGCGCGTTGTTCGCATAACGAATCCTGTGCCCGAAGCAGAGACAGCTGAGGAGCTGGAGGAAACGCTGTCGGATATTTTAGAGGAAGTCAACAAGCGGCAGGACGTTCTGGCTGCTCTGATTATCACGAAAGAGCTGGAAAAGCAGCTGCCAGCTGCTGAAGTGGGAGATATCTATGTGCAGTTTGCCACGGGCATTCAAGCGGACAAGTGCATCCTCTGTACGCTACGAATATGCTTCTAGTGAATCCACAATGAGAGGGGAGGCACACGAGATGCGAAAGGGAGGGAGGAGACTGCGAGAAGCATGGAAAGAGAGAGAAAACATGGGGGATATAGAGGACGCATGTACTGGGAGGGGAGGGGCAGCGACGCTAGAAACGGGAAAAAGAGTTTTCCCTTCACAATAGGCAGCAGAAGCCATTGATTACTTCATAAGCTTAAATGCTCGGAGGCTGCATGCTGAAAGAAGAAATCCACGCTAACTCTAACGCTTGCAGAAAAGACAGGAGGGCCCTTCTAGCCTCAGCACACAGAGTGCCTACGCATGCGCCATTCGGGGGCTGTGTGATGCTGATAAAGACAGTTCCGCGGGTGCTCCTGATCTCATCAAGTGTTCAGTTTTCCTCGTGGCGTGCTGCGTGAGGGTTCTTCATTGGGCTGTATGGGCTTTGGGGCTGCATGTGTGCGGGGGTGTGTATGTGCAGCTTTTGCCGGTCGTATGTATGACGGGCATCCTCTAGTCATTGAGCGCTTCAATGAGATGGTTTGGAGGCAGACGATGCAGCAACATGCTAAGAGCTTCCTAACGGAAATTCTCTCCCGGTTCATGTAAACATTGACCGCTTAAACGGCGAAAAAAACTTGCTGCAAAGCGTCATCGGCAGGGGCACACGCCAGACTTGCAAATTGACATACGCATTTGTCAAGAGAGGCCAGAGGCCTCGCTTCATAAAAGGAAAGAGGAGGACAGCCGAGAAGACACACCACCATGTTTGTTCCGCTGTGTACTGGTGCTGTGCCTTAGTCCTTGTATTTCGTTCCTCTGATCCTTCCGCACTCTTTGCTTTCTCAATTTTGTCTTTTAGCCTTTTCCGCTCCGCCCTTTTTGTTCCTTCTCATCGATTTTTCTCCGTATTTGTGCGTGAAATCACGCTTTTTCTTTGTCCATTCCTTGTCGCGCACTCGGTATTCCAACTTTTGTTTGCTGTCAAACGGCCAAATCCAGGAGAACGGGCACTGCCGCTGCCTCCCCGAGTGGGTAGGGTCTCCTCTCTGAGGCGTTAGCTTTCCAGAGCTTCGATGCTTTCCAGAGCTTCGATGCTTTCCAGTGGAAGACGCAGGCATATAGCATTGTCACCAGCGTTCAAGTAGGCCACGCGTCCCCTCCACTGTAGCGGCAATAGGGCCTGATGCTTAAGGAGGCAGCACCAGGAGATGTGCTCGAGAGAGAGAGAGAGAAAGAGAAATAAGGCTAGAGCAGGCGACATTGGGAAAGACTCGTTAGTGGTGCAAGGGCACACGGATCACCATTACACGAGAACGAACGAGGCACCCTACTGCTGCCCTTTCATCAGCCAGCTCCCCACACGAGACCTTAAAAAAAACATCCGAACTCTGTCCCACGCGTTACAGAAAGAAGACAAGTCGGGCCGAACGTCAACACAAATCGACACCTTGTCTCCTTCGCCTTTCCCATCGTAATAGTCAATGATATACCTGAGCCTCAGAATACACGCACCCTCCACTTCTCCTCATAGGCACCCAAAACTTGTCACACACACACAACCCCTGCCCGATCCAAGAGTGCGCGCAAGCAAGCAAGCAAGCACTGCAAAAGGGCGGCACCGAAAGGGTTGCAGGAGCAGTGGATGCACATATATGCGCTGCCTATTGCGACTGCGTCATGCCACTAAAACACCTCGACTCTAGCAAGTTCGAAGTGCCCCTGCAACACATATGTCCCTTGCGTAGAAAGGGACGCTAGAACAGGAGGCCGACTAGGCGAGAGTAGGGAGGAAAGAGCATGCCGCGCTTCTGATGTGCTCCGTAGCGATGAAACGGCATCCCACTACACACACATGGAAAAGACGTCTGGATGGGAGAAAGCAGAGTGGCAAGCAGCAGGCTTCACCTTATGTTCTTCCCACATCTGTCGACAAGCCAATCATGCCTATCAAAGGGCCGCTCAAATCCTCCCCAGTGCCTCAGCCTGGCCTTGAGGCTCAGCTCGCTCGGCCTCCCTACGAACCGGATCAGCTTCGAGGCTGCGCAAGTGTCTCCATGCAGCGCTTCCCATTCTTTGATCTGACGCCACGTTTCCTCATTCACTGCATTGTGTATCGCTACCACTGCGGGCATGCTCCCTGCCCCAACTGCGTGGCCCTTCCTTAGGGTTGCCTGTAGGTTTCAGAAACAGACACAGCAACAACGCCATGAGGGAAAGCGCGGAAGTCACATGCTTCGCAGACTCTAGCTCGGAGAGAAGAAGCCTTTTCACACGAAAGAGGGGGTTACTGGAGGAAAAAACACACATGCAGGACCCCGCGTCCAGCTGTCGTTACAGACCGCTGTGAAGGGGGAGTGTCATCGGCTGCTGAGCTAGCTCTAGCGTGCAATTCACAGAAGGCTTCCGTACCGTGTAGAATTGCTTTTCAGAGGGATATTTCCAGTGCCCCTCCTTCGAGGGGATTGAAGAAGAAGCCCGCTCAGTAGAGAGGCCTGGAGGCACCTGGATGTTGCTAGAAGCAGCAGCTCCCCATTCTCGTTCTGCTTCCCCAGACTCGCTGTCTGTACCCCGTGCGAGTGGACAGCCAGAGAGCCTCATCTCAGATGTCAAAGGGCATTCGGGCATGGTTCTCAGAATAGGATACGACAGGCGCTTGTGAGAAAAAAACTCGTCTGTCTCTGTCTGTTCGGTCGTGTGCGGTCTATATGGTGCTGCCTCGTCTGCCCCCAAGCCCTTTGATCTGCCTGCTGTCGCTCGCCGTAAGGAAAAAAGACAGTCTCCGGATAAGAAAAATCGCCTCGGCTCCGCTGCAGCTGGCATTCAACGTAGGCGGAAGGCAAGCCCGCCGTAGCAGCGGTGTGTCTTTCCTTGTCGAGTTTCCCTCGAGCCAGATAATGTCTCCACTTCCCTTACACGAGCGAACGGCGTCCATAAGGCTCCCTCTCACGCTGCTGCGTCACTGCAGCAACAGAGCAGCATGCAGACTCCCTGTGAAAGGAAGGGGGGCCTCTATGGCGAGGGATACGCAGATCCTCCCCAACAAAGCAGGCGCATGCAGGGCCTCCCGCTGTTTCTCCTTTTCGCCGAATGCAAGCGAGAAGGAAGGAAGCAGAAGAAAGTTAGGAGAAGAAAGTTAGGAGAAGGACCCCTCGAGGTAAGGTTCTCCGTGGACTAGCAAGGCCCTAAAAAGGGAACGGGCTTTAAATACGGGTGAGCAGAAGAGAACCCCCCTTAATGGTTTCAATCTACGGATGCAATATGAGAAGGACGGAAAAAAAGGCAAATATCGCCGTAAGTGCGATAGAGAGGTACTAAGTCATAGGGCTGGGGCCCCCTCCCCCAACTACGAGCCGTAGACGTAGCATGAGGCACCTATGTGTGTACGAGCAAACCCTGTTGACGGTATTGTTAAAAGTATTTTTCCTCTCTCGAGTAGAAAGGGGGTGATGCGTTTCGGGTGCTTCCTCTTGACCGTATGCGCGCCATGTATCCCGTATTATGCGTTTCTCCCGTAGAACGCTGCACATGAGGAGTGCCGCCACACTGTCCTTGACACAAAAAAGACATGAGATCGTGAATGCTGAGGAAGTTTCAGTGAGGAGTTCATCATCCTGGCATGCGGCACCGCCTCCATACAGGAATAGGGGGGGGGGGCGAATCCTGCACGCAAAGTCGCAAGCCGTAAGTACCACCTCTTCAGATTCGCGCTGAGACGTCTGCTTTTCCTCCAAAATCCTTTCGCTTCGCGCGGCTGCTGGCAGGCTGGTTCGTGGCTTCAAGACAACGCAGACTGCAGGCAGGCTTCTTCCGACAGCCGTACAATCCATACAGAAACTGCCCGTAGAACGTGTTTGAGGTTCGAGATAAGGGTTGTCATATGCCCTCCGTGGCTTGGTAGGCTTCGTACCCATCATTCAGCCGTGCGGAGCTGCAAGTCAGCAGCTGTCTTTCTGCTTGCCGATTCGCCGGAAAACGAAGAGCAGCGTTTTGCCGCATCTCGCCCCCAATGACCGACACGTTTTCCAGTCTCTCCTTGCAGATACACCCCATCTGAGCCAGGTCCAGACGCAGCGTACTGAAAATGATGGTCGGTGACCCCTTGAACACCACGCAAGGAGATCAGCAGGAACAGAGGGCCCATCGACTTCGCTTTTTTATGACCTTGTTCCTCCTCTTTTCAACATTCTTCCTCATTCGTGTGCAGCAAGACACCTACTCCCACAACCATCAGCGGAGGCGTCGCAAGGTGAGTCTCTGCCTCCATGCGAAGGGCCCCAAAGACATTTTTTGAATCCTTGTCAGTGTCTGTACACACGCCAGTCAAGGCGTTATCCGTACGCGGGATGTGCGTCATGGTGTAGCAGCGAATGCAACGTGCGAAATGAGAACAGTTCGCTTGGTCTTTTGAGTCTACCTCAGACATGGCTCGGTATTCAGCCTTGTTGAATCCACGCCATAGCGCAAGAGTTCCGTCTGCAGACGCATCTAAAGAAGCGTCTCGGGGCCTCCTGAGGCGCGCGCGAATGATTTGCGAGTTGTCTTTGCACATTTTGTGCGCAGAACGACCCCTTCCTGTCCCCGGAAGCCGCCTCCCTCGATGTGGTGTACATACACCAGAACGTCAACCGGGCCCTCTGGGTGCGTGGGAATACGGCTACCGGTCCGGTGCTAACTTCTGCCTTCCTGGCATTCCTCCCCGGGGATGCAGTTTTCCCCGCTGCTGCCTCCAGCGAGCACCTGCAAACTCCAGTTTCTCCCGAAGGCTCCCATGGAGGTGGCTCCCAGTCGCCATCCGCCGGCTACTTTGACGTATTCGAACCTCTGGCAAGTCTGCGTCAGGCGGTACCCCCAAGGGGGTCCTGGGCAGTGGAGTCCACGAGTTCATGGGGCCCCAAGATGCATGTTGCTGCGCAGACGGAGGTGGGTGGCGTAAAGCTGCCCTCTGTGGTCGGCGTGTACAGAGACACTCGGCTGTACCGACACGGCGATTTCCCAGGGTGCGACGCGGGAGCCAACGATCACTGCCTCCTCGCACTCGTGCGACTGCCGCTTGCTGCTTGCAATGGATCCCACATTCATGGCGGCGTGCCTGCCGAGAGAACCTTGTCGCCGATTTCGTGGACCTGCACGGGCTTGGTTGAGACAAGGCGCTCTGCAGATTTCCCGAGAGAAGCGAGGGAAGCAACCGACCTGAACGCGCCAGCATGCATCCGAGTGGTTACTGGGACCTCTCTGGCGGCCATAAGTGGCTACGCCGCGGAGGCGCTGAAGAGGCCCTTCCTTCGTTCTGTGGGTTCTGCGGGAGCTCTCTTGCAGTTCTGTGGGGCCCCTCTGCCTCAATTGATATCGGTGGACGTGATTGCCGGCAGAGTCTTCTTCGTGCAGCGCTCGAGCGTGCCGACGGCTGCGCGGCGACTGTCAGACGCCGACTCGGGGGAAGGTTTGAATGTGGACTTTCCAGGGGTCTCTGCGGCGGCAAGCGAAGAGAAATCGACGGGAGACGGCACCTCGGAGGGTGGCGTTCCGCGAGGAATAGGTGGCGAGACACCTGGGAATCGTAGCGACGATGCCTCCCTCTCCCCGGAGGCGCTCGATACTGCAGGACGGCGTCTGAGCAGGGCAGCAGAAGGCGAAGGCCTTGCCTCTTTATGCGTTGCATACGCGTATCTGGATGGATTCTACGATGACGTCTCTCAGTGCCTCCCTGTGGTTACGGAGTCTGAGGGGAGCGACGCGTTAGGCGATCCGGTGTACCTCCAGGTAGATCCCTTGACGGATGCCCTCATGTTTGCGGCGTTTGATCGGGAGGGGCAGATGGTGCTGTCCGTCCACCACGCGCTCTCTATGAGGAGAAGGTTTGCCGTGCGATTCGAAGGATTCAGATCGGGTAGGTTTTCGACCCTACCGAGGATTTGTGCATGCATGCATGCACAAATCTTGCAGCAGCAGCAGGTTGTTAGGGGGCGGGGTGCAGCCCACGGTATGCGTGTAGCTCGAAAACCGCGCGCAACGCCAGGGATCTGCGCGATGCAGTTGACTCCCATGGAGAAACAATGCAATCCTCCGAAGCGGGGAGGGACAGCAGAAATGTGATGCGCGAGGCGTTCGGGGGGATTCTGGCGATGCAGGCGCGACGTGCGTCGTTGCTTTTCGTTTGCTGTGCTTGCAGGTCGACTGATGGCTGAGGAGTTCTCTAGTTTGGGGAAGATCCTCGTCACTGGTAGGCTTTTTGGAGCGCAGCTTTGCTGGGGCTGAGCCCAGTGAATTGTGGGAGATAAAGGGGGGAAGGGGCAGGTAGCTTTGTCCACTCGAGACTGAGTTCGGTAGTTGGAGGCAGAGGCAGCTTCTTGACCTCGGTGGGAGTGAGTAGCTGGCGAATTGGCTGGAGAGACACGTCTTAAGGGTTCTAGCTACACGATATGGGAAATCGAGAGGGAGGACGAAAAGCTGTCTGCGCGGTGTATCTCATGGCTGCATGGAGGTTCCTCCGAGGACAGGGGGCAGCGCGCATGTTCCCGTGCGACGCTATTGTGTGCTCGCTGCAGGTGACGACGAACCGTATAAAAATCGCATAGACGTGATAGATGTCTCCACAGGGTTTCACGAGAGGATAGACATGCCTTCCTCGTAGAAATGACGCGCCCTACTGCATGCCCTGATGGCTGCTGAGCTATCGTCTATCTGCTTTGTAGGGAACCTAGAGCATTCAGCGTGCGTAGCGAAGGGGGGGCGGGGGGAAGGGGGAAGATTGTCGCGCAGTTCTTTAGGAGGCTTCCTCCCCTTGGCACGTCGCCGTAGACCTCTTTTCCTCATCGTTGAAGTGCGTAGGACGCTCGCTAGGGCGCACTGCTTGTGCAGCGAGCCATATATGGCTCAAGGACCGCTATACACTTGAACTTGTTCTACGCCAGAGGCAAAAAAACTCTGCCTGAAGGTCGTCTTAAGGCTCTTTGCGCCTGTCCTCCAATCCACCCTGTAGCATTTAGGCGCAACAACGCTGCTGAACACGTTTCGCCTAAGAAACTTCCTCGCGCACAAATCCTGGCATTCTTTCTTCGTGGCACGATTCCAAAAGTCATATCATGAATTCTGGAGCGCTTTATCCAAGAGCTCCTTAGGAAGAGACCTGGTTTCCGACTGAGTGGAAACTTCATAGCAAGCTATTGCTCCCTGAGAAACTCAAACCTTCCTGCCCGCCCGCGACTGTCCGCATTCCCTGTGGGAAGGGTAGGGTACAGCTAGTGGGCGAGTAGCTGCACTCTCTCCGAGTATCCACTGCTCTCAGTGCAGCGCATCTAGTGCTCACCCTCACGGCATTGCCTCTTCTAATGCCTATCAGGCCTCTCCGATAAATTAGATATGTGAACAAACAAACCCAATTGGCCGAAGCCGCACTAAATCCTGGAGACTACAACTAGTTTAGTACTAGGTGTCAAAGCGTCGCTTATCCGCTTCTCCAGTCCCTCCTTCCCATTTAAAATCGTGCGTTCTCGCGTTCCGTGTCTCTACGTCGAGGCCACCGGCATGCGCGGGGGGAAAGTGTCACCGCCCTATCGCCACTTCCCATGCAGGCAAAAACGCAAAATCAAGGCACAATGCGAAAGGCAATTGTGTGCATCAACCGCCAAAGCAAGCCAGTGGGCAAAAAGCACTCACGCACAAGCCAAAAACGAACGACGGACCAAGCCAGCATGACCACCTAGGCGCGGTAGCTCGCTGTCGCCAAAGTGCTAGAAAGTGTGAGCCTCCTGTTGCGAGGGAGCAGAAGAAAAGTAAATTGTGTTCAGGAAAATAAAAGCACAAACTAAGTTGGCAGTCCTTCGTCGCCCATGGGTCTTTCGCTGCATGCGAAATACAGTGGGGAACGTAGCATGGTCAAATTACTAAGACACAAAAAAGGCACAGGGCAGAATGCACGGGCAACATACTTTAGGGTGTCTGCGCATACGTCTGATTGTGAAGGTAACCGTAGCCGTAATGATCGGTAATGCGCCACGCAATATCCATAGATAAATGTAGCTACTCGAGGAAGAGCATGCGCTGGGGGAAAGCAATAATCAAGGGACGCGAGGAATACTGTCCACGGCGACTAGCATTGTTAACCATTCAAAGTCGCAACCTTCGGCAGAGAACGAAGTCCTCAACTGCTCCTCTGTTAGCTACTGAGCTTGGCGTTCCCAGAAATTATCGTGGATTTTGTCTCGGTTCTCCATAGTCCTGGAGTGCAGCATCTCTACTCCCCTTCTGGATCATGCGCCTCCACACGGTTCAACTGCCTGCGAGGCAAATCCGCGAAAAATTTGGAGGAATTTTGTAGCATCCTTAGGAGATTAATGTTGGTAGTTCTGTGGCACCTAATCTTCCTTGCAAAGCCACATGAGAAGCAGCCTTTGTCTACGAAAGGATACGTATGCTTTAAGCCACCTGGCTGCAAGCTTCTTCATCCAGTCACTCTCTGGTGCACCTTGAAAAGCCTGTCGATGCACCAGGACAAAAAATCAGGCATGAAATGCACAGGTTACCACCGTTTGTCATCAGTCGTCATCTCACTCAGGCTTTGCCCATTCATTTGCGTGCACCAAGCATGTGTTCTCTGAATCCCCTTACTGTTCAGGATGGCTGCTGGCTCAAGTCTTCGAGCTCTAGGCTTGAATAGGAAAAATGCTTTTCGGTGTAGAGTAGGGTTGCCCGGAAGCAATCATCATGCCAGTGAACTGTTGTATTACAAATTCACTCAGCAAAAAGGAGAAAACAATGCCAAGGAAAATAAATTGCATTGGAATAGAGTCGCACATATTAAAGAAGAGGCGACTAGTGAACTCTGTGTATCCCCCTGTCTCATAGTGGCTCGCAAAAATCTTACTCTGCTTCATGTATGGGCCGGTCACAAAGGCACGGCAGAACGCATTAACGAGTTTCAGATTCCCATTCATAATGGGAACTCAGTGAAGCTTACAGATGTGAATCTGAATTGACTGAGACACTTTCTGACCCGTGGGAGAGCTGGATACATCGACATATGGGTCCTCATTGCTCCGTCAACAGCAGTGCAAATGCTATTCTGACCCTTGACTCCCGGCAGTACAAAAATAAAGTACCTAGTCAGATCGGTACAAATCTTTTCGGGAACAGAAAGGCTTTGCAGAGTTCCAGAGTTTGTAGAATTGACGAGCTTCACTTACTGACAATCCAAGTACCCAATTGCGTACTCCTCCGGCGCTGACGCACCCCAAACCTTCGAAAAAGACCGCGAGAGCCTTTTTACAGCATTCCCTAAAGGATGGGATTTTTCGCAAAGCGGCACTAAAGAGCAAACTTGGAAAGCTCAAGCAACGTGATCCCCGCGCTATTTCGGGGCACAGAAGGCCCTCATCAACGTGGAAGCGTTTCTCTCTTTGCCATTGTGGGTTTTGGCAGCTGCAGTGGATGCATGGGTGTAAAGTGCATAAGGCGCATTCAATTTAGACAGAAGCGGTGAAGTATCACCGACAAGAGCACTTGAGCTGCACAGCAGTGAATTGCTGGGGCGTCTCGACAGCGTGCCGGCGACCAAGTTGGTCTTGGCCCCGATACACTTCATTGTAGAGTTGTACTGCTGAAGCTGGGTAAGCCAGGGCCAAAAGCTAGGGTTGACGAAGCTCTGAAAGCCCTTTGTTGGGTAGATTTGAGACTGATTGCTGCTTCGGATATCAAAATGCATACCACATTAATGGTGCCGACATTTTTTCCACGGCTTATTACACTACATAGAGCTCTTTTTCCCCGCACTGAATAGCGTTACTCGGCTTATGTGAAGCGATTAGAGTAACAGGCCATAGTGTGGTGTTTCGGAGAACCTGTAGCCTTTTAGTACAGAATAGCACCCGTCGCTGCACCACTAGCCTTGATTGTTTTGAAGACACGGCACTCATATTCGAGCTGCACCAGTAGTGGAGGAGTTGTGGAATGACCAATACGCATGATTTCTGTGACACCAGTCCCCTTTGTCCATGTCACAGACTGCATATTCTGGACTAAAGTAAGCTAAACGGCAGTGATTCGAGAAAACCGGGGAACGACTTTCCAGGAATACGATGCAGGACAAAGAACCACTGCAACTATCTTGTAGGTGCCCACTGCTTTGATTATCGTCGGATCCGGCCCAATCCTTACTGCTGAAACGCGAAAGGTTCAGGAAAGTTGCTGTACTTGTGGATAGAAAACTTTCATGAGCCTTTGTGTACCGCTGGTGGTCTGTTAACAGCGGGCGCGCGCTACAGCTGCTAGGGCGTCGTGCACCAAGATGGCATTTCACCAGTCCTTGATCGGATTACTCAAATTTTAGTTGGCCTAGCCAAACAGCTTAGCTGGGGCATTGACAAGTGTACACGACATATATGTAGACTCCATTTTGCAAGTGCTAGTGTGGAACCCCCTTTTGTTCTGATCATCAGTGTGAATGGGCATTTGTGAAAAAACGTCTGTGAACTCAAATGTTGGGTGGATTAACGATCCGTGTAATGTATCAAAAGAACTCCCCAATATAAAGCAACGGGAGCTTCAGGTTTAGAGTGACCCTGTTTGGTCGCAAAAAGGTAATGCACAAGATTCACCATACATCCTTCTGGCCCAATCACTGGGTTGTACCCCAAAGCACCAATCGAATCCTGCACTTGACTCCGTTTCACCAAATTATCCACCTGCCGCCCAGTTTCCTCTTCATGTTGTGAAAGCCTTATGCCGCTAAAAACAGCTTCAGGTTAAACCTAGAGTTAGCTTACAATCGTCCGCTGGACGACCAGCAGGTGGCCAGCTTGCTGGCAGTTCCCTCGTATTCAGCCCATTCACGATCTCTGCATCGATTTTTGTGAAATACTGTTGTGCCTCAGCTGCACGTCTTATTGAATGCTCCAACGGAATGCCAGCTGCAGAGCCAATAAGACGGGATGCGTCCTAGGAACCGCCCTTTTTGCTGCTGTGCTAAGCTCGCACGAAGACTCTGGCTGGACTTGTAGAGGCACCAATCGTACACCTCTCAGTAATAATCAAATGAACACTGTTAGGGAAAGCATAGAGCGTTCCTTTTAAGCGCTCCCTGCCACGCTATAGTCTACAGCATGCAGCTGTCGCCCCATGCTCTCCTTCCAGTGGGTCGCCCATGGCGTGACTGGGATTACGTCATGTTGCACGGGTACCTTGAATGCACGCACCATGCTGATAGAAGCCTTATAACCGGATTTCAATCTTATCGTGCTTTGAACTGCTGTGACACTGACAATTTTTATCATCCATCGCATCCCAGCAAAACTAATTTTATGGAGCTGTGCTAGCGAATGCCTGATTGCGCCACCCCGACTTCTACTCACATAACAGACCCACTTCATATCCAGCGTCAATTGACTTCACCGAGTATTAACCAATGGTATAAATTTGTACTGGGGGTAGAATCGGTATGTGGTGAGTCCCCAGCTGGAACTCTTTCCTCCATTGCCTGCTTCACTACACTGACTGCGGGAGAGGCTTTACGTTTCTCTGATCGTCTTTTTTTTGCTCGCCAAACAGCTGGATTCCGTGAGACTCAATCCCGCATTCTAAGCTCTCGGGGGTTTGTATGCGTTTCCAGTGGAGTATATGACAGAACACGCCGCAATGCAAGCAGGTGCTTTGTTGGGGCCTGAACGGCTTACGAGCTGGTGCATCCCCTGGCTTTCTTCTGTTCATTTGAATCTAGGCGAGGGTCGATTAACATATCATGCACAGAAGTGTACCATTCGAGGAGTCTCCACTTGTCGGTTATTTACTCTCTGGATCTTTGACCACCGTGACGTACCGCCGGCTGTGATACTTTGGGTAGCGCATGGATAAAATGCCGATGAAGCAGCTTTTCTCCCACGCTTTAGCTTTTGCCAAGCCAAAGGTGATCTTTCTCGTCATGGCAATCTGCTAATTGATTCCCATACTTCAATTTCTTTCTTGGTATCAACGTTTGGCGTTCGAGTTGATCTCGACATGAACTAATAAGTCATGGATTGTGTGGAGACGAACTGTAGTAATCCCTAAAGGGAGACAGGTTCCATTGCATGAATTTCACCACTACTAGTGTAAGTTTTCGTTCAGTAAAAGTTCAGCGAGAAACACTTATTTTTCCCTATGTGTGGGGGGAAAAATATACTTATCCAACCAGATGACGAAATCTACGAGGAGTTGCCTATTTTTTGCAGCCATGGTTTTTTCTGATCGGTACGGTCTCACTGACGCATCTAGAAACATGGTATAGACGAGTCCACAGCTTTGTGCACTCACATAAAAAGGCTAAGGGAAGAATTAAACGCTACCAAAGAATTCCGTGCAGCCGTATGGGATGTGAAGACTGGAACTGTCTAGGCACTTGAACATCTTTTGCTACGAATCGGGGCCTCCGCTCCTTGCGAATAGTGGGGCTTTTGCTTATTATTTTTTGTTGCATGGACCTGCGTACGGAGTACCAATGTTGGATCCTTCAGCCCAGCAGCCAAACATTCGGTAGAAGTGCGCAACAAGCGACTTCATTCGCAACGTATTTGGAAAAAAGGTCATTGTACCGATGCCAGAAACTCTTGAAATGGTCCCTAATCAAATCGGGTACATCAGAAGGGCATGAGGGTTTGGGAAAACTTGTCCCAATGCTGCGTGAGAGACTCGCTGCACAGTGCTATTCTAGTGGCACTTGTCAGTGGGGATCCAGCCAAATTCCTGCTGTAGCACTGCATAGGGTTGCAAGCAGCAGAGCAGAGAAGCATGGTTGGCAGCCGGAAAGCTGCTTGAAATTGGCAAAGGGTACATGGAGGCAATAGAAAGGGAGGTGCGGAAAAGCGCGATTAGCGTTAATGGGAAAGGATACTGACATGCCGTTAGCACATGCATTCACGGGTCTGCCGATGCGGCATCAGCTATGGAAGTACAAGGAAAGATCCAGGGGAGACAGTGCTTGTGGCGATGGCGCTTGAGTCTCAAGAGAACAACTGCCTTCCTGGTGGCATTGCAGCCACATCCCTTTAAAAATTCCCTTACACGGCGTTTCGGAATATTTGGAAACAGTGAAAATGCAGAAAGTGTAACCCAAGTGCGTGGCAAGACCCTTCAGTGTGTGCCTTGGTTCTTGCTGCAGGGGATCACGCACAGTACGACAACATGCGTTCACGCGATGCAGTAACTGACGGGAATGTTTATGAACGGAATACATCCAAGAATAAACCGTCGGTTGTGATAGTGCTGCGTTGGAGGTATGTGTTTCAGCTTTTCGCGAGGTTGCTATTTTTTCTATGGTTGTGGTGCTTGACTTTGCCGCTTCACTTAAGCAGCTAACGGCACAGCCAGAAGAGCGCACGGTACTGCTTGCAGAGGCGGGCAATTCCAGAGAATACGAGATAAAGTCTCTTCAATTTAGAGACGTAAGATGCACTTTGGCGAGGAGTTTCAGCAGTACGAAGCAGACAGCAAACGGAGGAGCTGCAACACCAGCATCCTGCTACCGGTCGGCCCCCACCGAGCTTCGTCGACAAGGGGTGTATGTGGACAATACGTTGCTGCATATAGTGGGTCATTTGCCTTTTAATTTATCAATGGTTTCCTGTTTCCTTTCCTTCCTGATCCTTCCTTTCTTCCTCCCCCTTCCCCAGGAAGTCGACTACTACACGTCGCCGTTCCCCGCACGTGGCGTTGGCTCTCTCGCCGCTGCTAACAAACCGGGGGACTTGACCCTGGGGCCCCGCCCTAATTTTCTTCTTCTTCTTTCTGTCTGCTGGAATATCTCTTAGGGGCCCCTCAGGATGCTGCTTTGTCGGTCGCTCCCATAGACGCGCAGAGCAGGAGCAACACCACTACAGCAGCCGATCAATTTTTTGTCAGCACCTCTCTGTGGCAAAGGGGCATAAGAACCCTGGCATTTCAGGTATAAGCATCTACGGGGAGGGCTCTGCGGTTGTCGAGTGTATGCCTCTGTGACCACTCCAGAGGCCTGCCATAGACGGACCCCTTCTCTTTTTCGGACGAATGCCGTATTACCTCCGTAGGCTGCCTGTCGTCGCTGCAGGAAGCACTGCCCACCCTTTATTCTCCTCTGCAATGCCATACGATCGTCGTCGACGGAGAGTCTAGCGCAGCAGCTGCAGCGACCGTGGTGCCTCCTCCTTCTGGCTGGGTGACAACACCAGCAGGGGCCTCCTCGGAAATTCCACGCAAGGGCCCCTACGCTTGTGATCTTCTGCTGTGGCACCTCTGCGCTCCACCTGTTGCGCTAAGCTGCCCCGTGATTTTATGCATTTTCCATTTC
This sequence comes from Cyclospora cayetanensis, assembly GCF_002999335.1. NCBI lineage: Eukaryota > Apicomplexa > Conoidasida > Eucoccidiorida > Eimeriidae > Cyclospora > Cyclospora cayetanensis. Next base: position 1,448 of record NW_020312153.1, on the reverse strand, counting down.
GGCGATCTTCGTCCTCCTCGGTATCCACTTCTCAGCTGGAAAATAGCGGCGGCCCTTAGAGGCGGTGTGATTTCTGTTCTCTCCCGAGGGCTTCTCTGACGGAGCAAAGCGCCCCTCCTTCACAATGACGCCTCTTCACGCCTTCGCCTCCCACCCCGCGCAGAATTTCATAGTTCCTACGGATTCCATGCATGCAGACTACCACGAGGGGCCACACCAGGGAGAGGAGACAGGTAGCCGTTCCGATCGTCGCAGCGACAAGCCGACAGCCACTCCAGACGGAGCAGGCCTCTCAGATGAATCTGTTCTTGACTGCCCTTCGCTGGGGCCTGAGGAGGGGCCACATTCAAGATCTGGGGGGCCCCCGGGGGCCCCAGGGGCCCCCGGGGCCCCCGGGGCAAAGGCTGACAGTCCAAAATCGGGGGCTTCGGGAGCTCCCCGGCGAGGCTGGAGTTCGTGTGCATGGCGCCCAAAGGCTCGCCGCCACAAAATCATGTGCGGATGTTTGCTGTTGCTCTTGCTGCTCCTGGTTGTTTTCCTCCCTGTATTCTTTTGCGTAGTAGCTCCGCTGATAGTCCGCTCAGTGGTGGCGTCGTCGCGTTTCGCGGTAGAGTCAACCGACGTTGGATCTCTTTCCGCTTCTTCCTTCGATGTCGATCTATCCATTCGCCTCCTCACGACTCCCCTCGTGGGAGCCGTCGTAGGGGCTAGCGAAGCTACTGCCGAGTGGCAAGGACGACACTTAGGGGCCCTGAAACTCCCCGAAATGACGCTTGGAAGAAACAGCAATGCTCTCCCCATCAGCACGGCCTTCTTCATCGAGGATCCGCAGGCGTGGGCTCTTCTCTGTGGAGAATTGCTCACGAAAGGAACTGTCAAATGGACTATCAAAGGCCACACTGACATCCGTACTATGGGCCTAACCTTTAGAAGCATCCCGTTTGCACTGCAGGTCGACGTGCAAGGTATGTATGTGTATGTGTATGTATATGTGTATGTATATGTATATGTGTATGTATATGTATATGTGTATGTGTATGTATGTATGTATGTGTATGTATGTATGTGTATGTGTATGTATATGTGTATGTGTATGTATGTGTATGTGTATGTGTATGTGTATGTATACGTGTATGTGTATGTGTATGTGTATGTATGTATGTGTATGTATGTGTATGTGTATGTATGTATGTGTATGTATGTATGTGTATGTGTATGTATATGTGTATGTGTATGTGTATGTATGTGTATGTGTATGTGTATGTGTATGTGTGTGTGTGTGTATGTGTATGTGTATGTGTGTGTGTGTGTATGTGTATGTGTGTGTGTATGTGTATGTGTATGTGTATGTGTATGTGTGTGTGTGTGTATGTATGTGTATGTGTGTGTATGGGTAGGTATGTGTATATGTGTGTGTAGGTGTATGTGTTTGTAGTTGTATGTGTGTG
>NW_020312152.1:0-66262 GCF_002999335.1 Cyclospora cayetanensis | reverse complement strand
CCTGCAGCAGCAGCTACAGCAACAGCAGCGGATGCCACAGCAGCACGAACAGCAACCGCAACAGCCGCAGCTACAGCACCAACAGCTGCAGCAGTTGCCACACCAGCAGCACCAGCAGCAACAGCACCAGCAGCAGCACCAACAGCAGCCGCACCAACAGCAACAGCAGCACCAGCAGCACCAGCAGCAACAGCAGCAGCAGCACCACCAGCAACAGCAACAGCAGCACCAACAGCAACAGCAGCGGCACCAACAGCACCAACAGCAGCAGCACCAACAGCAACAGCAGCAGCACCAACAGCAACAGCAACAGCAGCACCAACAGCAACAGCAGCAGCACCAGTACACTGCGCTCGTACAGCGTTTGGTTGAAGGCAGAGGGAGACTTGCAGGACTGCGTTGCTGCACTGCAGCAACAGATTTTGCAGCGCTAAGGTAGCTGACAACAGAAAGGAAGCGTCAGGTCCCGTCCAGAGAGGTCGCCGCAGGCGGAGTAACGCTGCAACGCCCCTGCTATCCATGAAATCCGAGGAGCTGCCCTCAGGAAAAGAGGCTTCTGCTACGCTTGTTTCAGCCGAAGCGCCTGGGGGAGGATTCGCTGGTGCTGACTGCTGAGTAGACTGCAAGATTTGGAGGCCGCTGGCTACCTGAGCACCTAAGGAAGATACGAATTCGCCGAAGGAGGGGCAGTCTCGCTCGCGCCTTGGGTGTGCCTCTTGTTGGTCCTCCTGGCTCCATCCTGGGGGTTCATTAGGGTGTTTCTCGGAATGAGGTTGCATTTGCTGCTGCAGGAGGGGGGCCTTTAGAGTTCGATGCGGCCCGTGAGAACCTTCTAGCTGCGTTAAGAAGGCCAGATACGCAGCTCCCAGCAGCAGAAGCAAAAGCGACTGGAAAAGACAAGCTCGCGAGGTGCCGATATCAGCAAGCCCTCCGAAGGATCTACTGAGAGGGCCCCCGAGTGCCGTCTCCCCCGACCGCTCGTCTTTGAGGCCCCTACCCAACCCGTCCAACTGCAGCAGTTGCAGTACCACTGACTGCAAAAGGGCCTCCCCGAGGGGGCCTTCCTGCTGCAAGCCTGCACTGGCAGCGGCGGCTGCTGCTGCTGCAGGATCGTGCCCGAACGAGGGAGCACTGCTCCCTCGTTGTTGCTGCAGCGGCTGCAGTGTCTCTCGAGCAGGAGGGTCTGAAACTGCAGCGTCCACTTGAAGGCGGCCCTCTGAAGGAGGCCGCCGTGGCGGATGCATGCAGAGCAGGGAGCAGCAAGACGGGGATGCGAGGAATGCATGCGCTGCCACGTCAGAGAGCAGGCACATGAAGGAAGGAGGCGCAGTCTGGACGCCCCCTGCTGGAGGCGCAGGGAAGGCAGACCCATCTTCTGGAGGGCCCCCCAGCAGCAGGTGAAAGGCCCATAACTGGTGACGCATGTCTGCACCGAGACGCGACAACAAGGCTTCATGAAGTGTGGGGGAGGCACGACAAGGCAAAGGCTTTGCGCTTCTTGCTGCTAGTTCGGGCGCCTCTGCAGACTCTGCTGCCCCTGATGCCGTTCCAGCAGTGAAAGTAGAGTCGTTTCGTGGCGACAACGCCCCCCCAACGGAGCTGCTGCCTTGCTCAGGGTGTTCTTCACTATCTGCCGCTGCTGCTGGCCGCTGACACTTCTCCCTGCCAAGGAGTTGGACTGGGGGCCCCCTTGGGAGAGGGGGTGCTGCATCGGCGCAGGCAAGGTGCTGAGCGCGAGCGCTCGAAGCTTGAAGGGGCCCGTCTGGGGGGCCCTGCACCCCCTCAGGGGCCCTGGGGGAGCTGCTGGCTCCCTGCATAAGGCGCGGAGGGTGCTAGAGAGTGGAGGCAGAGGGCCCCCTCCTACGCAGGAGGGGCCCTCTGCCTCTTGCGTGTCAGTGGACCCAAGGGGCAAAGACCGCGTAGGCGAGTCGCAACTGGTGGAGCCGTGTGCAGGATATGTGGGCAAGTGGCTGGGGAAGACACAGATTTAGGCGATAGCGCTGTCCTTAGAGGGAAGCGACGCAAGAATGCGCACACAATGCAGTGAAAACCTGGTGACCAGAGAATAAAAAGATAAAAGACTGACGCTGAAGAATGGCACATAAAACAATGCAAGATTTACGAGGGATCGTTTGGATCACCGGGGGCCCCCACCATCTAGGGGGGTGGGGGCCCCGGGTGATCCTGGGAGTGAGTTCACAACAGTCTCGCTAACAAGACCATTGCTACGCCTCAAAATACACCTGGCCTTGGAGACAGTGGTGCCCTCGTGGGTCAGAGAAGGTTTCGGTGGAGCCTCCAGTCTGGACACAAGGGCAGCCCAGGGGCCCCTGATCCATCTCAGCGACAAATGCGAGAGTGGATCTCGCTGAAATAAGGGTATCCAGAGAATACCGTAGAGACTCGCTATGTGGTCGAGAAATTCCACCAGACTTCGGTCGACACTAGGGTGCTTGCCACCTTCAATAGCTGCATTCAAGGGTTACTCCAGCCACTGTCTAAAGGAGGCAGCCTCAGTCACTTACCCTGGAGCTTTAGATTTGAGCGTTTCTGTGTTCTACATGCCCGCTAGTAGCTGGAGCTCGATAATTGCTGAGAACTCCCTTCGCAGTAGTACTTGCGCGAAGCTCCGCGCGCAGGAATTCTACAACGCCTAGGCGGCTAACACCTCGATTTTCACGCTTTTTGAATGCATAGCGCGACCGCAGATATCTTGAGTTCGCACCGCTTTCTACCATAGAGAGGCACAGGAGGGGCCTGCATCTTCTCGATTTTGCATCGCTGCGTATCGGCACTAATTGTAACCCCTGCTCCTCCTTTTTGGCCTCTGTCTGTATGTGTATATAAACGTATATGTGTTGCTTCCTTACTATTCTAAAGTACATATTACGAATCGCTATGTACGCATTGTTTCGTAATAATACCAACCGCTTTGCACGAGCTAGGGGGTATTCGTAGGGAGGCGTTGAGTTTACCCTGTATGCATTTCAGCTCCTTATCTTCATGAACTGCTCTACCATTGCGGCCCCGGAAGGCTTACTTCAGAAGAAACAGGCACATACCAGAGCCCGCAGCGACAGCTGAGAAGCGCCTTCAGCCGCACTCCCTGCATGGAGGCAACACCACGAACCTTTCAACCTTACAGGTCCTACTGTGGCTGCGCGCGCTTCTCCCTCATTGGAAGCCGATGCAAGGGGTTTGGCTGGAGGTCAGGACCAACTAGTATAATCCAGCCTTACGAGGAACGGAGCATGGGGCAAAGCAATGCCCTACTGCACCTCATAGAAAGCACGCGGGGGGAGGTAGCAGGGGAGAGCAGTAAACACAGCAAACAAAGAATCAATTGCTCTCCCCCCAACCCCACCCCGGATGCTCGAAAAAAGCCTCAGACAAGTGAAGCAGGGGCCTCTGGAATCAAGTGAGCCCCCACAGCTAGTGGTAAGCGCGATAGGGAGCAACTTTCAAAGATGGACAGCGAAGGATTTTTGCACGGCGAGGCAACCAACATAGCGAATAGGGACCCCAGACAAGGACAAAGCAGGCACACAGTACGTCTCCGAAAAAGAGAGAGGTTGCTTTCTGTGAACATACATAGATATATACATATATATATGTATATATTGAGAGCTGCGGCAGTTTTCTGAAAGCACTTTGCGGAATGGCACGGCCTAATTTAGGTCCAGTCAAGTCTCGTCTCCCTTCAAACCTCCCTCGTACACCACTACCCACAACACATGCTCTTAAGTGTCCAAAAAGAGCGGCGGCGCTGCCTGTCGCCACTACTGCCGCTTCTGCTACTGCCGCTGTTGCTGATGCTGGTTACGACGCGGACTTATTGAATAACTGGATGCGCCTGCGGATGTTGGCGTCAAGCGCCCTCCACTCGTGCTGTTCCGTGGTACAGAACACGATCTTAAGCCCCTGCTGTTGCTGTTGCTGCTGCTGCCGCACCTGCCAGCGATGTGCTGCTGCTGCTGCACAATATGCGGCTGCGTGAGTTGAAAACCCTCCATGGCCGGTGCCCAGCAGAGGTGTCACGAGTGTCTGCAGACCTAAGGAAGCGGCTGCATCGAAGGCCTTCGTGTAGCAGCGTTCCAGCATGTGCAGCCGGGGGGCGCGTTGTCTCCGCGCCTCCTCCCAGGCGTCCTTCTGTGGTTGCTGCTCTTTTGCCCACTGGACGTCGCAGTCTATGAGCTGCAGCAGCTGCTGCAGCTGCTGTTGCTGCGTGAGAGCCGCAGTGGGTTCGACGCAATGCAGCAGAAAGAGGGAGTTGGCTCCGAATCCGGGGGTCACCACAAGGGCCCCCGGCCGCAGCAGCGCCTCGGGGGGAGTGGAGGGCCTCTCTGCTGCATGCATTTCTGCTGCCGCATAGGCAGACGTTGCAGCAGGCGCTTTGCAGGTGGCGTTCAGGGCATGTGCAACGGCTCGCGCTGCCGCTGCTGCTGCCTCGGGTGTTGATACAGCCGACGCTGAAAGAGCGGAGAGCGGGCAGCGCTGCTGGAGATGGGGGGGAAGCAACTCGGCATGCAGCTGCTTCGCCACCGACAGAAAGGCGCTTGCAACAGTCGCTGCTGCGTCTTCGGGTTGCCGCTGATGCTGCAGGCGCTCCATCTGCAGCTGCAGGAAGGCCTCCAGCCAAGGGCCCCCCGCAGAGAACACGGCGCTGGCTCCAGTAAAGGCGCTGCCCTCCCCCAAAACGCGCAAAGACCGACCAATACCAACCACCTTGCCGCACGCTTGCAGCTGAGATAGGGCTGCACACACACGGCAGCGGCAGCAGGCAATACAGACGCTTAGACAGTCGCCGCTGATGGCATGACTGACGCAGAAGCGAACGCGAGCTCAAGTGGTGCCGCAATAAGAAATGACGGATGTAAACACGGACCAACAGACGAGACCCTAGCAGAAGGGCCGCAGTGAAAGCAGCAGTAATAGCACAAGAGCAACAACAAAAGCAGCAATAACTGCAGCAGCAGTGGCAGCAAAAACAGTGACAGGAGTAACAACAAAAGCAGCAATAACTGCAGCAGCAGTGGCAGCAGTAACAGCGACAGGAGCAACAACAAAAGCAGCAATAACTGCAGCAGCAGTGGCAGCAGTAACAGCACAAGAGCAACAACAAAAGCAGCAATAACTGCAGCAGCAGTGGCAGCAAAAACAGCGACAAGAGCAACAACAAAAGCAGCAATAACTGCAGCAGCAGTGGCAGCAAAAACAGTGACAGGAGTAACAACAAAAGCAGCAATAACTGCAGCAGCAGTGGCAGCAAAAACAGCACTAGTAAGTGCAGTAATAGAAGCAACAGCAGACCTCCGAGATGCAGTGCAATACGGTCCAAGATAGGATCCTCTTTCTGCTGATCCTCCTCTTGCCGTTGTGGTTGCTGCTCTTGCTGCTGCGGCAGCAGATGATGCGGGAGGATCGCGCTTGCCATTTGGTGGGCAGAAGGAACTCTAGAGGCCTCCAGGTTGACTGGGGGGTCTACCGGCAGCGCATCCTGCATGCAGCATGCATAGACTGCTGTGGCTTGCATGTGGCACCAGTGAGCTCAAGTGGCGAGATAGACTTCGAGAAAGCACTGGGATGAAAGCTCCGGAAAAACTGCGCTACGAGTCAGGGTGTGGCGTGCAGAATTTGTTTCTCACGGGTTTGGTGAAGGCTTTCACTCGTTGGAATAGCAGGCGTTGCAGTTCTGCAGAGGGGGCCTGCCCCTCCAGTTTTCGTGAGTTGCCCCTTGCCTTGAAATTGGGAAAGCCACTGGTAGGCTTGTTGCGCAGCTGCCGCCACTGCTGGAGCATCTGCCGCTGCAAGAGTGGATGTGCATGTTGTTCTTGCTGGTGGGGGTGCAGCAGCATTCGCTTCAGAGACACCACGGGCTGCTCGCTCCCGGGGAGGCCCCTCCATGAGGCTTCCTCGGGAGAGCGTCTTCTAAGAGCGCTAGTAGCCAGGACGGCAGCAGAAGAAGCACATGCGCGCTGGGGGGCACGTGAGAGAAGTCGGCTTGCAGCAACACAGTACATCCTCGAGTACGGAGGCAACGAAACCAAAGAAGAAACAAGGGGAAAAGCAATCGCACTGTTGTTGCTGTTGTTGCTGTAGCTGCTGTTGCTGTAGCTGCTGTTGCTGCTGGTGCAGCTGCTGATCGTGATACAGGTGCTGCAGACGATGAATCAGCTGCAGCTGCTGATCTTTAACGGAAAGCCTCTGCTGCCCGTCCCGATGAAACTGCTGCGTCAGTCCTTGGGGCCCTTGAAGGTACGAGGCGAGCCCACCGAGAGACTGCTGCCGATGCGGCATGCTGCTGATGCTGCACAGCTGTAGAAGACGTCGGGCTGGCTGGCTAGAGGCCTCTGTCTGCAGCAGTCCTGCTGTGGCTGCTGCTGCTGGATGCGAGGTGCTTGGTCGGGTTGTCGACCTGCCGCTGTGCTTGCAAGCCCCTTTCTAAGCCTCCGCCTGCTCCTTGTCGCTTCCCAATGCGTAAATGCGGCACGCACCCCGAGTGGCCTTCTCCGCGCTCATAGTCTGGGGGCCCTCCGCACTGCGGCTTCCTGTTGCGTCAACCGCAACAAAAGCGCGAGAACATGGACCTCTACTGCTCGAGAGAAAAGGCAGGGAACGCCTAATTCTGCGTAGTTCCTTGGTGAAGGGCCTTCTGGCCATCTACCGGGTTGAATCTCCAATCAGAATCCGAAAAAAACAGCAACAGACATATTCCCGCCACGTGCCCGCCACATGGCATTTCACATGGATTTACTGCATCGAGAAGTGCAGGAAATGCAGAGCGCTGGCTTTGCTGGCCACAGCAGCAACAGCTATTTCTTCTGCCCTCACCGGAAGCCGTCAGGCCGGGCAGGGGGCCCCTTGGGCCCCACCCCGCTCCCTTTGCTTCTCAACCGGCAAAATCTTAGGCCTATGCATATTGACGGTAGATCAGGCAGCTAGTGCCTAGCTTTTAGCACGTTTTCGCCCTCTAGGCTTCCCCAGGAGTTACGCAGCCTACTAGGCCATGCGCAGTGTGTTGGTTGGCTCGCCCATCGGTCTAGACCCTTTTAAGCGCATTTCCGCTACCACCAGGAAAATGGCAGGCGTCAAGGCCCTTATTTAAAGAGGGGCAGTTCGCAACAAAGGCCGATTCGTACTGCTCGCCGAGGATGCATTGGCCCCTAAAAGGGCGTTGGGGTCTTCGATACAGATATCTTCAAGGTGCTATGTGTAGCGGGCGAAGCCATGCTTTGAGACTCTCTGCTACACTAGTCATATCTAATAAAAATAGTAAAGGCCCGACCAGTTGTTTTGCGCGTCCCTACCTATAAAAAAGGCATTGCAGAACGCTGCTAGCCAAAACACAAGGCGGCGAAAGTGTGCGCGCGCCCCCATTGGAAGCAACGTACAACTAGCTATGAATGATCGGAGTACTTAGAGGGAGCTCCTACGTGCACCCTAGCTGCCCGCCCTCCTCGGGCACGTCGAAATTCTGGGAGATGCGGGGCGGAGCTCGATCGAAAAGCAATAGGATTCCAGTATGCTTGCATCGAGCGCGAAGTGAGGTGTCTCACTTAGGAGACCTCAGATTAAGCGTTACAGCCAACAAAAGAGCAGCTAGCTGTGGCTACTACAGCCAGCCACAGCTTACAGACGTGAAGCGGGTGCCCCTGCTCCTCCTGTTTCCCTGTACATCCACAGCCATTTTAAGAGGCACGGCTGTAGGCGCGCTAGTCTCATTAGACGACTGCCAGAAACCAGAAACAGCGAGCTATGTGTTGCGGCTCAGATTCGAAGATGGTGTACAACAGTCCGAGCTCGCGACTGACACTCAAGGATTCTCTACTCCTTACCCTAAGGAACAGCCCGATGCCCTTCCTCCCCTCCATGGGTAGTACGGCGTGCACTGATGATGCGCTTTGCCTACGCTCATAGGCAAACGTGCTGCTACTGGGGAGCTTCCAGAGGGAGTAGCAGCCCACCAGCATATGAAAAGTGCGGACTCAAATGCGAGGGGCCCTTCCTCTCTAGACAAGCCTTGCTGTGAACCTATATGCAAACCCCTACGAGCCTTCAAATTTAACCTTCCTAACTTGGGGAGGCAAGCCCTACGGAATCGCCTACTACATGAGCTGCACAGCAGAGAAAGAGAGACTCTGAAAGGGAGAGGGAACGCCTCTCCTTCGAGATGCGGAGGCCTTTCACGATGCTACCCCTGTGAGAAGACTGGCCACCTGCTGGCAGTTTAAAAGGGCTCTCAAAGCCGCCTGCTGTCTAGTAGGGGGAGGGCACTGCTGCTGAGGGGTCGCTGTCGCTGCTGCTGCTGCTGTGATGGTGGCTTGAGGCGGGGGAGCACAGAGGTGCTGTTTGGAGCTCCCCCCTCCGCTGCTACAGCCTTCCGCTGCTGTTGGGGAGGCCTGTGGTGACCTGTTGATACAGGTGGCATTTCGCTGCTGCTAGTGCTGTCTTTGCTGCTGCTAAGCCCCTTGCGGTTCCGAATTTTATTTACACCTGTGTGAGGCATGGGAGGAGGCTTCGCCGACGCGGTTGAAACACCACCTCCCCGAGGGGGTGCTGTTGTGGGAGTTTGTTGCTGTGCTACTGCCGCTGCTGCTGCTGTTGCTGCCTTACGTGCGGGCTGCCCCTGCTGCTGCAGTCGATGTAGCCTTTGATCCACATGGTTCAGAAAGCTGTTTGCCGCGGTGCGGGCAGCAGGACCAGCAAAGCGCTTACTGAATGCTGCGGCTGCTGCTGCCTTCCGCTGCTGCTGCACAGCCAAGCCAGGCTGGAGCAACACCGAGACATCAGGTGCACTATTCTGCACTGCAGCGTTCTCTGCTTCGGCCTTGTCTTCTGCGCAATTCGTGGTATTGGAGTTGCTGCTAGCGATGCTGCCGTCGCTGTTTCCCGCAGGCGGTCCGCTGAAGACATCGCTTACTTCTTGCTGCAGGCGCTGCCACATCCTCGGCTGCTGGATTTGCTGGGGTTGATCCTGCGATAGCAGTCGCGACGGACTAGCACTCAGGAAGAACTTACACGGAGAGGATCCCCTACTGTTGCAGGTGCTGCTGCTGCTGTTTGCTGCCGTTGCTTCCAAACCTGTGCAAACTTGCGCAAAGACTTCTGTGCTACTGCTGCTGCCTAGCAACTCCAGCAAACTGGCGCTGCTGCTACTGCTAACATCGTCGCTGCAAGCTGCTCCTCCTGCTGCTGCTGCTCCTACTGCCGGCATGGACGGTGCAGTGTGGCCAGAGTTTACACCCGTTGAAGCGTGTTGCTGCGAATTTTGTGCCTGATGCTGAACAGGCGGCTGCTGTTGCTGTCGCTGTTGCTGTCGCTGTTGCTGTTGCTGTTGCTGTTGCTGTTGCTGTTGCTGTTGCTCCAGTGCCCTCACCCCCTCGACTTCCATCTGTTCGGACTGCAAAGGGAACGGCTGCTCTTGTTGCGTGATGGAAGGGTCCTGGTTTGACTGCTGCTTGCATTCCCCTGCATCATCGTCTGAGAGGATGACTGCGACTTCATCACCGCTGCCTTCTGTTGTTGCTGTCGGTGCTGCTCCCGCTGCTTCAGCCTCTGCTACAGGACCCTCGACTCGCTTGAAGGACGGCCTCTGCCGCTTGTTGCTGGTGCCTTTGCTCTCATCGCAGTTGCTGCTACTGTTGCTGTCGATGCAGCTGCGCTTCTTGGGGTGCTGCTGCATGTGAGGCTGCTGCGCCTGGGGAACGCGAGCTGTGTGCTGACTCGGGATAGTAGCGCAGTCAGAAACCGATTTCTGCTGGCCGCAAGCAGGTGATAATACAACGGAAAGTGCCGCTGCTGATGCCACCGTTGCCTCGATGGGCATTGCTGGCATCTCTCGGGTAGGTGATGCTGCATCCCCGGCTGCAGCTGTCGCTGCCGAGCCTGGCTGGGGTTCTGCTTCTTCTCCCGAGACGCTACTGCTGTCTTCAGGATTTAAAAGCATTTCAAGGTCGAGCATCTCCGCAAATTGCTGCACAGGGGCGCTTGCCACTTCTTCCTGTTCCTGCGATGGGGGCTGTTGTGCAACGAACGCGGCAGCCGCAGCTGCACCAGCAGCTGCATCATCAGGGTGTGGTGAGCAGCAAAAGGGAATGTACGCAGCAAAGCGCCAAGTCGGAGCCTGCAGCAACGCGGCATATGCGCAGTCAATCCAATCAGCCGTCACAGGCACGCTTCCGCTTTTGTTGCCCCTCCTGCCGCTGCTGGTGCCGCTGTTGCCGCTGCATGGAGCAGCAAGGACCTTCCTCACAGCATCGAAATAAAACCACACAAAAAAACGGCCACAGAGATCGCGAATCAGCAGCTGCTGCAAAGCGGCTACGTCGATTCCTTTGGCTGCCAAATCCGCAGCAGTAGCGACGACCCCAGAAGTTGCTGTCGCCTCTGCTGAGGCTCCTGTAACCGTGTCAAGTTGCTGCCTTACTGCTTCATTGCACAGACTGCCGCTTTGTTGCTCCTCTTGTTGTTGCCGTTGATACTGGACCAGCGCGTTGGCGTACTCCCAGCAGGCGTGCTTGTATATTCTCTTTCTAACGGGCTTCCACATGCGGTTTGGATTGAGTGGAAGGGCCTTATCCCGCTTCAGCTGTTGAACACAGCACGAAAATGTAGCAGCCACAAGGTCCTGTGGCTGCAGCTTCAGTGCGGCAAAATTCTTGCTGCTGCATGCCAGAGGCAGCAGCAGCTCCGAAGGAGGGGGCGCGCTGCAGCAGGAGCATGGAAGCGATAAAGACAAAAAGGACCATTGAATCAGTTGAGCGTCAGATGGTGCTCCTTCTGCTGCCGTTGTATCACATGCAAGCAAGTGGCGTCCAATTCTGCAGTACTGCTGCTGCCGATCCTGCTCACACGAGCCCATCTGGAATGGAGCTGGCAGTTTAAGTGAAGGAGCCCCTACGACCCCTGAAAGGGGTATGGAAGGCATGCCTACTACGGTATTGGTTGCTGATCTGCGGCCGTTGTTGTTGCTGCAGCAGCTGCGCAGCACCGTGTGTGTGGAGATGAACAGTGCCCATGTATCCCGAGAGACAAAACTGGTGGCACTTGCTGCTGCTGATAAAGGGGGAAAGAGAGCGGACGAGTACACAAAGTGTCGAGGTTTACTTTTGCATGAGCTCCAGCAACAGGGGGTGGTGAGGTCGGTTCTGCAACTGTGGGAAGCTAGAGCGTCAGGCAGTCATAAGACCTTTTAAAAGAGATCTGGATGAGCATCGATTATTGCAGATGGAGCAATTCGATGCCGGAAGGGGTGAAAAGGGTCGCCTAACGGGTGGGCAGTGGTCGGCTACGTGTACGCGGGTCGAACTCCCTACACTAAAACGAGCTGGGGCTGCATGCACTGGCAGGGTTCCTGGGTTAAAGCAGGGATAATGATGTTAATTCGATTCATGGGGTGTCGAGATCCAGAGGAGTTGTGTCCGACGCAGCAGCTTCCGTGTGCGGCGACAGCGTGTGAAGGGTGCGCGGCAGGGCGTGTCCGCAGTGGCGAAATGGCGTTTAATCTTGATTCTATGGGTATTATTTGATACACATTTCAGTTTTTAATTCCGTTTGAAGGGTTGTTTCACACCTTTCTCACCATTCTGCCTGAGTAGCGAGCTGCATTGCCGGCGTACGGCTTGTGCTTGTTTCGTGTCAAAGTAGCGGCTTTCCCTCCTTCACCCTCTAGCGACGTGCACGCGTCAAATTCTGTGCGCCTCCAATAGGAGGAACTGTGGCAGCAAGCAGGGCCTGCAACAGTGGCAGGCTAGTGGCACCATTAGAGGAGAAAGCAGGAAGGGCAGCAGCGGCACATGCGCACACACGCACACCGAGACTTACGATGAATCCGATTGGTGTAATTATACCAGGCAGCCCCTGTTCCTTCCCTCAGCAGTTGGAGGGGGACACCAAGTGGCTTATAGATGTCAAACCTGCTCCCGATGTTATGTGCTTCCTCACCCAAGAAAACCAGCTGCCACCTGAAATGGGCATCGGCATCTACTTCTCCTTGCCTCCCTTCGCCAACTGGGAGGCAAGCAACCAGCACTTTGAGCTGTATTACCTCCATTTCCCCAATCCATATAATCAGCGGGCAGACGGAGACTGTCGTCCCCGTCTGCCCGCTGTGTTTCGTTAGAGCAGATCAATTACCGTGTTGAGGGGTGGGTGGGCACTGTGATCTCTAAGGGACTGGCACGAAACGGCAGCACATGGATGTCGAAGCAGGAGGCCATCCAAAAGAAGTAATGGGTGTACTTTTATTCTGTACATGCACTGGAAATCTGTTGAGGTTGAGGAGGGTTTTTCCTGTGTTGCTTTCTACGATTTCAGTTCATGGGCGTTTTGACAAATAATCATCCAAGTGTTCTTCTCTCTACAGGATGGCAAGTTTACACATCCCTTTGCTTCACTTAAGATCGTGCACAGAGAATAGACCAAACGAAATGCGCTGTGTAGAACAGAGTCGTTTTTCAGCGATCACTGCCTCACCATGCCTATTAAAGGTAGGTGGGGAAGTGTACTTTCCTGCATTCGTGCTTATCATGAAGTGTTTTCATGTTTAACCGCTTCATTTTCTTTTTCTTCCTGCAGGAATTTGCTGCCCGAGGCCCAGCAGGCGGCAGGCGTACGCCTCGGTTTGTAGGCCGCTAGTTCGCCCCCGCACAAGTCCCCTTGCCCTGCAGTGTACTACCTACTAGCAAGACCATAAGCAAGCTGCGGTGCCAACTTCGTGTGTGATGAGCTATTTACTAGCTGGCTGCCAGTGTCCTTTCAACGTTATTGTCTGAAATCCTATTTGCCAGAGACACCTAGAATTCACTGTATCTGGCTGTGGGCAAGTGATCTCTTCAGTCCGGTGCTGCGGCGGAAAACCTGCTTCTTCTCTGCATGGCGATTGCTGTATTTTTACTCAGTCTCTTAGAGTCGGCACAGAGCCTAACGGAGAAACTTGAAACCAAACCAATCGTGGATGCCAAAAAAGAATATGCGAGAAAAGTAGCGCTGAACCTGTACAGGTGAGAAGGAATAAACGGTGGAGTTGTGAGGAACTTCATTTTCGCGCATGCGCTTGTCATTTCTTTGTTTCCCTTCATATGGCTTCCTGCTATTGTTCTGTTCGGCTTCTTTGCTGCTTCTGTCTTCCGATATTTTGTCTCATGGCTTCTTCCTTTTTGCTTTCGCAGGTTTGTGGAGTCGTTTCAAGGTGGTGGCGATCAGACCCTTTTAGATCGCTGGTTTGAACGGTGAGGAAATTCCGTATTTTGCGTTTGAGTCTCGTTTTCATATCAGTATCACTTGGTTGTCCATCCCTATGGCAGTAGCTGGCAACCAGGCCAGTAAAATCATGGCACAGCTTCGTAACGGAAAAGTGGAATCTTTTTTGTTTTCGCCGCAGGTTTGAAGCGAAGTATCGCATCGACCCTAACTTTGTGATGAAAAGCGAATGAGCACACGCCGCGCTAACTAACTTAAAGATTACATCGGTATGGGGGATTTTTGGAAAAGGCGCCTCGCGTTTTCCAGAATGAGCGATGGTTCATGAACCAATAGGTACAAAAAAGACAAACCATCAGGTAGCTCAGTCTCACTAGCAACCCGGAACAACACCACACAAGCTGCCACCGGCATTCGCCATTTTAACCTTTTTTCATAGTGTCTCACTTTGACAGCTTTCTCGAGATTTATCTGAATATTTATTAAGCCCATCTCTTTTCTGACCTGTTTAGCTGCTAGTCTAGACTTCATGTCGTCACCAGAGACCTTCCTTAGTAATGCGCACTGCTGCGAGTTTTATTGGCGTTGTACTATTTCTAGAAAATCAAAATCACCGCTTTCAAATTTAGAACCGCTTAGACTAGCTCCTACCCAGGAGGTGGATCTACGCAACGGATTGCACCGCTTGGGTTTAAAAAAAAACGAAGGAACGTCATGTGACTCGACGAGCAGCAATACCCTCCTTCTCTCCAAACAGCGAATGCCAACTCGCACACGCTTTTTCGGAATAGTACAACCAACATGCAAACAGACCCGGCTGCCGTTCCTGCACTCCGTATGGATGCGGTAATGGCCTCTCCGGTTGTCGCATGGGCTACGGCCGCTGCTCTTGCTGTTGTTGCAGATTGTACTGGTGCTGCCTCCTCATGCGTGCCCCTTCAGCGAGCATCCGCTGCTTGGTTTCTTCTGCAGTAAGTACATCCCCCAGTTGCGCCTGCTGCTTTTCCCTTTCGTTGTTGTAAGCGTGCAGACACAAGACTGCTACCAGGAGCACCCAAAAGGCTGGGGAAAAAAGTGACATATTTTTGTCCGGCACCAATAGATCCCACAGACGCTGCGACTGTGCAGCTTGTTCTGCCAGGCGCTGTCTACGGGCCTCGGCAGCCGCCTCCTCTTCACTAGTTGACGCCGCCTTACTAGGTGGTGCCGCTTTGCATGCAGGTGCTTCTTTCCTTGCTGCTTCCACAGCGCCATGAGAGGCCCCTTGTTGCGGCTCCTCGTTCGAAGGGAAAGGCCTCGCATCTCCTGCTTGCGAGTGGCCCTGAGCAGCAAGTGCTCGTCTTTGTCCACCAAGCATGGTGCAGTGCTTCTGTCCGTGGTATTCCCCCCGCAGTTTCTTGGCGCAGTTGAAGCCTCGTGTCACTCGATGGATCGGAGTGTGAATAGAGGAAACAGAAGCAGCAACAGCGGCAGGAGACACACCACGCCTGTCCCGTAACAGCAGCGCCCACAGCCGTGGGATGGCCGGAAGGGGCCACCGAAGACCCCTGCTTAAGACCATTTGAACTGTACTTCGAGATGCGTATAAAACAGCATTCCCAGTCGCTTTGTTATCATTCGACCCCTAGTGGGCTGTGTCTGCTCATGAGCTGGGCCCTTTGGCGCCACACGAGGCCCCAGCCAGCGGTGGTCCAGTGTCTGTGCCCTCATCCATCCTCTTCAGTGATTGCGTGCATATCCATTCTTTCTTTCAGTCCGTTCCTCCTTTATCAAGGGCGAAGAAGTTTCCCTCCGTTTCTTCTCAGTGTCCCACCGCTTCTGTCGGCTGCGCCCATACGGCATATCTCATCAGCCCGCCACTACCTGCTTAGAGCTCCGAAGTCGGAGATCTAAATCCCCAAAAGCTACAGCGGCTTTATCTGAGCCTCTACTCGTCTACTGTAGCAGCAGCAGAACCCGTGACAATGTCTGTACACCGGCGGTGCCCCTTGTCCGGCATTTGGCTGGGCCTAGATTAGCAGACAAGATTCTGAGTCATTAGGCCAACCCCCCAACTTGCACCCTTATAATATTTCACTTGACACCAGCCGAGCTCTATTTCTTAGCTTCCGCATGCACGTTTCCCTTCTTTCCCTCCCGTCTAGCGCTTCTTTCAGCTGCTGCCTGTCCACTGCCCTCATCATATAGCCTCCTCTTCCTGTAGAATTCTCCCTAAGGGCCCCCCTTCTTGGGATCCCTGACAAATTTCTGCACTACTTTTACTTCATACGGTACGGATGGGAGCCCAGCCGTCCGTCTTCCCTCACTCGACATCTTCTAAAGGACTTCGAGTTTGCGAGGCGCTACATGCGGGACGCTTCCCCCGCATGCGCCAGGAGGGCACCAGGGAGGCCTTTTCCCTGGACAGAGCCTCTCTGCTGCTGCTATTGCAGTCCTTCGACATCCGTAGGCGTGCAGAGAAACTCAGGGAAGCAGAGGAACGGGCACGGAAAAATGCCGAAGCCAGCGATGGTGGACCTACACACCTGACTTCTCCTTATATCTGCACGGCCTGTATCATCCGCCGCTGCGAAGCACAAGTGATGCGGAAGGTAGGGCTCTCTTCTTTCAAAACAATGAGCACCCTTGAAACCTTCAAGGCACCGTGGGCCTCCATTCATCCCTTTTGGTTCTGAGCTTTTAACGGGAGTAAGGGAATTTGAAGAAGTTACTGGTCTTGAACACACCTTATGCGCACTGTGGCGTGCACATGGGTGCACAAGTGTATAGGTATGTCTAGGTTGCTGATAAAGGGAAGTCTTTCAACTTTTGTGCTCTGCCCCAGGATGCAGTCTACTTTTCTCGCGAGTGCGAGTCTCTCGAAGCGGAGCTGAGCCGTATCCTCGATTCGGGAGGTCGCCGGGTTCTTGCCAACTTTATAGCCTTCTCCTCCGCCAAACTATCACCTGGAGAGATGCAGGAGGCCTCTCCATACCCAAGCAAGCCGCCGATTACCGCCAGGGGTCGTTGCAGCAACTGCAGAGCATCCGAAGCGGAGAGAGATGCTGCACATGCCGTACGTTCACGGAAGGGCTCTTCAGAGCAAGGCACGAGTATTCTAAACAATCCATTTCCATAGCTCGCTCTACCCTTCCATCTCACTTTAAATGCGATATCCAGGCGTGGCCAAATGGAAGGCACCCGTCCTTGTTTTCGGTACGGGGGGAACGGCAAGGGAAAGACCAGCGTCGTGCCCTTGCCTCCAATCTGAACGAAATTCTCTCCCCGTTCTTTCCCCATAGACATCTCTGAATAGTTACGTGGCCACCTACGCAGTGTCTCAGAGCGCTCTTTCTTGCGATTCTTTGACTTCCTTTTCACACCATCTGTCTTCTTCCGACTATCGACCGCTTGCATTCCTTTTTTCCGTACCACTTGTGCGTAAAAATATAGGCTCGCTTTTATATGCCCTGCTTGGAATCCGCCTCAGGCGGCTTGCATCTCCTGCTACAAGCTTGAAGGCCTCTGCGCATTCTTGGAGACGCATGCGGAGCGCATCCAGGCGGCAGCCGTAAGGCACACGTCGGAACAAGAGCCCATGAGTTCACAATAGCAGATTGCGAAAAAAGGGCTTGACAGAGGCGGGAGGGAGGCGGACGCTAAGCTCGATTGATAGAAGCAGCGCGTGTAGCAGGACTATGCATGGGCAACAGAAGCAGGGGGGGGGGCAAGAACCCTTCCCCAACAAACAGGGTCGCAGGCAGAAACTGAAGGCTGCGACACAATTGGGCAGAAACCTTGTGTGTGTTGCATTCCCCGATTTCTAACGCTTTCAGCCTCCCCCTTTCTGTTGCAGGCACTATATTCGGCGAATACCAGTCGTTCTGGAGTGTCTGTACACCTCGCACGGAGGCCCCGTGCACCTGCGGCGGCAGGGTCTTCTCAGGGGCCCCAGCAGCGGGCTCTCAGTTTGTGTGGACCCCTTGCCTCTAACGCAGGAAAGCCAAACGAAGGCAGCAGTAACAGCAGCAGGCGAGGCCCCCGGGTGAGAAGGGCAGAGACAGAATCCATGGTTGCTGCCTACTCACGAGAGCCTGCAAAAACCACCGCAGCACCCCCCTTGGTGTCTGCCACACCAACACCCGCAAGGGACCATATCAGCGCGCATCGCCCCTCTCCGGGTCACTCATCTCCTGCCTGTTCGCCTGCTTCGAGTCCACCGCAACCGCTGACGGCAGCTTTATCGCTGCTGACTGCGCCCCTTGCCCAGTGCGGGGCGGTGCGAGGGTGAGTTTTCGAGCCTCATGGGGATGCTGTGTCTGTTATATCGGCCTACTGCCTTTTTATGCATTATCCCCCTTGGCAGTGCTCCGAAGCATGAGCATGTAGAGGCGCAGAAGCATCTTCTATTGGCCCTCGTAATCGGCCTTCTTCGCGGTGTTTCTGCACCTCCAGAATGCAAGAGGGAGTCCAAAGAGGCTCGTTCACAGCGACGGGTATCAATGCGGGTTTTACAGGCTGTTCAGCTCGTTCTTGCGAATTCGTGCATTACATGCTTCATCGTTTAGAGACCTTTCGCATTTGCTGTGCGCAAATTCGCTGTCTCCCCACCTCCTGCTTGTGGTGTTCTGACTGCCGTTTGCTCGTGCAGTAGCCCCTTCTCTTTGTGCTTTTTTGCGTTTGCTTCAGAGGCACGGGCCCAGCCCCTCAAAGAGGCCAGGGCCTACCTGGCACTATGCCTCCGTTCTCGCCGGCTCACGCTGCTGCCAGAGGCTGGACCAGGGGAAATCCCGTGTCTATCAGAGATGCAGTTAGGGCCCCCGCGTCTGCTGCCATCTCGTCTGTTGTTGTCCCTAGGCTTCCCAGCTCTCCATTGAGCCCCAGTCACCCACCGAGCTAGCCACACGCGGATAGCGTGGTATCTACGCACTTCGCTGTGAACCAGGACAGAATGAAAAGGCTGGGTTAGCAGTCTTCGGGCCTCATGGGATAAACGGGTAAAATGCCCACCCATTCCTGGGAGTTTGCTTACGTTTAGGCTCGTCCCCCAACCACCCAGCTCGGTAGCTGCTCTTCAGGTCCTTGAGGTTTTTAACCAGCACGCGGCAGAGAGATATTGCAGGAAAAACAGTGACGCTTAGTGCAGCATAAGGCTGGCTTGGTGCAGCCGCTGTCCCAACTGCGGAGGGGCCGGTAAAGCGCTCTCTCTCTTTCTCTGAAAAGTGCCAGCTTTTAGGCCGTACCAATAATCAAGAGACCCCCGAAGGGGCACCTGTGCGTACACTGCACGCAACTTACTTGCATATTCTCTAAGGAGCCATGTTTGTGCGTTTCAAAAAATCAAACTGTATTACCTAATGTGCTACAGCTTCCGTGAAAATGAACGAGCCAGCATATCTACTCTCATGGAATCTGGCATGAATGCAAGCGTGCATATGTGGCTGTATGCACAGTCAAATCACTCTTCCCAATACGCGTGCGTGAACTACGCCCTTCATTGTATAATGCGTACACGATTCTACAAAGTACACAAGGGTTATGAAGATACGAGCACATACACCTGCGCACTAGGCGTCAAGCTTGAAATAACAGAGCATTGCTGATCTTCCTAGTAAGGCGTCAGTACGGCTACATGCGTGTTTGCTGCGCTCTCGGTGTAAACGAGGAGCTCCACGGTTGCCCTTATGTCTACTTGGAGTCCGGTGAAAGCGAAATCTGTGGGACGTGCAGGGGCACCGACGCACTACAGCAGACGCGGTGTGGTGCACATGTTCACGACCGCTTGCACGCGGCTAACTTCGTGCGAACAGACGGGTGCTCACAGATATGTGTATATTTTTTGATCCAGTACTCGCTTGGCATTCGTTAAAATAGTTGCTTTAGTGTTCCCCTTGCGAAACGCACGCAAACAGTGGCACTGCCCAGCACACGGTGGCACTTGCCGCGACTGCTGGCCCCCTTCCCTGCTGCCACCATCTACCCCGCACGCCTCCGTGGACTTTTACAGGCCTAAGGCCCCTACGGTCCAGGGCGAAGGCGTTTGCGGTTTACGAAGGTACCTCAATGGAGGTGACTCTGAGCCCAATGTGCAGTCTCTCAGTCTCGTCTGTGGCTGCCCTGCGTACGGGCAGGGCAAGCGCACCCTCGAGCCACACGCCACGCTGCAGCGGGAAGCAGATACCAAGGCCTACAGTGCCTCTCCAGTCCCTGAAGAGAGAAGACATCCGGGATGAGACGGTCTTAGCGTCTTTTTGCGTCAGCTGCGTGTGATGCTGGAATACATTGGCTATGCCTCCAACGCTTCCAAACACAAACACCCGCGGATGATAACCGCCAAAGCCCCGCTTGCCGCTGTCGCTGCTGCTGGAGGGGTTGCCTTCGCTGCTGCTGGTGCTGATGGATCCGTAGGTCGCGTGGAAATCGTAGGCTAGACACACCTCGGAGGCAAAAAAGGCATCGCCTCCGAGGTGATCATTGACCGGAGTACAAACTGAGCGGTCTTTGTCTATGACGTAAGCTGAGCAGTGCCCACCCAAAAAAATGACACCCGCAGCAGCACTAAGCGCATGCCGCACCCGGCAGACGCTCCAAGGAGAGCGACACAGGAAAAGCTCAGCGACAGGGCCACACCCCCATAACCCCTCAACGGCAGCAGCAACAGCAGCAGCGAATGCAGCAGCGAATGCAGCCTACCTTGGTCTGCAGGGCCTACTCCACATGGCTTGAAGCCTCTTAGGGCGGAGGAGGCCCCTGCAAAATGAAACTTGTCATCTAGGCAGAGGGGAGGTGCACTTTTGGGGGTTAGAAGGGCGCCAAGCCCGAATCTTCCCGTGAGAATCCACGGAGTTGTGTTGGCGCTGCTGTTGTGCGTCTGGCTGTGGCTTTTGCTGCGGCTACTGGTAAGAGGCACAGCAGCAAAGCCGTGTATCTCGCCTTTGAGGAACCGCGCGTCCCCCCCCGGAAGTGCTGCCTCCGCCGCTGCTTGTAGCCTGTAACCTTTTCTTGGCAGCAGCACGGGTGCAGCATCGGCAGCCGCTGCTGCATCTGGCTTGTCCAGTTCGTCTCGGGTGTATACGTATCTGAAGGAGTGCTTAAAAGACCGCCACGGCAACAGCATGACAGAGGGCGATGCCACCCTCGATGCAGCGCTGATGGGAGAGCTATCGCGAAGACTAAAGGACGCAGTCACCGCATGCGTACCATCTTCTGCCCTCAGTTCTGCCGCAGTTCCCGTGGCCGTAAGAGCCGTTGAGTTGTAGTGCGTCATGTCTTTTCTGCTGCTGAAAAGGCGCACCGTGCCCACGGAGAAGAGGGGGGCCCCCCGCTGTATGAAACCAGGCAACCGCGGGGCAAACAGGGAGGCTGAGAATACGCGGGAGGGCCCCCCCATCGGAGCCGTCGCGGCAGTGAGCGTGAGACTCTTGTTCGTTCCCCCTAATGCCGGTATACTTGCAGACGCTTCAAGCTCCGTCTCCCCCCTTCCGCTGATGTTGACCCCCACGTTGCAGCGCCGCCGCTCCTCCTTCAGATGAAGCGTCACGCACACCTCGCCATCCTTCTGGCCGCAGTGCAGCTCGCTCGCGGTTTTGGAAAAGAGATTCAGCGAATGAAGACGCCGCTGAGTCGACTCCACGGCCAGCAACAAGTCGCGTACAGTTCGCACACCTGAGGGACAGACAGCACGCGCGCAGTCTCGAAGGCACTGGAAAAGCCACACATCCAGAGCCCTCAAACACCCCAAAGGAGGGTTGCCCACAGGCAGCTATTATGCAGCCAGCTAGCCACTCCCTTTGCAGCTCCTCGTACACCTCGGGGAGGGCTACCCTCGCCGTGTCGGCTAAGGAGGGGGACCTCCGCACAAGAGCGTCCTCTGGTACGTCCATGCAAGCACACACGCGTGTGCGGATAAACATTGGCGCCTAGATGCATGCGTTCTACGCAAGCGCGAGGGCAGCTAGAGACACGGCCCCAGAGCAACACACAAGAATAATCCAGGATTCACATATGTTGGCTCATGCGTATACAGGCCAAACAAGCTCAGTGCGTACCCCAAAGGGGCGCCAACCAGAGAGACTCTATTTCGATTCCCGCACAAGGATCATAGCGAAAGCAATTACAGTCGTAGAAAGCCAGCCAGGCTGGCTGTGTGGCTATTGTACGGTCTTCTCCCGCAAAAACTCCCCTCCCTGCGCGCTGCTGTCGATACTGCAAGGACAGTGGAGCTTCTTACCCTGGAAGTCTACCAGCTCGGGGGCGATGGTTTCCGGCTTCACAAAGTGCAGACCCTTCAAGTTCACCGAAATTCCACCCACATGCGAGTCCAGGTTCAATTCGAGCGCGGGCGGCTCGCGCTTTTTATTCCCTTGAGCTCCACCACTTGCGGACGAAGCCATAGGGGGCCGAGAAGGGGAGGCCCCAGAGGAACCCTCTGGATGTCTCATCCTTCACGGGGAACGTTGCAAGACAAACCGCGCGAAGAGGAGTCAGCTAATGGCGGAGAGCAGGAAGGGGTTCAAACGGGACTGAGAGCGGATAAAAAAGAGGGTCAAAGGACGGGTGCAGGCAGTATGTGCACCGACCGTCTTTGTGAGGATGCTGACGTGCCCCTGTGTTGCGCTGGCTCGGTTCATTGATGGTCTGCTGAGGCGGTGTGCATCGTCATCGAGTGTATGGCGGGAGAGGCTCCTGCAGGAGGCCAGGGATGTGCAACAGGCCCAGGAGACCTCGAGGGTCGGGGAGGAGCGCAGTCGTGCTGTTCCTGCAAGAGATCGCTCTGCAGCAAAGGCGAGGGTGCCAGGGGGAGGCAGACGATGACAGGCCAGAAGAGCAGCCTCAGCACCCCTAGAGGGAGCCGGAGAGGGAGAGCGATCCGAAGTGGGGAGCAGATGAGGGGGGCGGCTGCTTGTCCGCCCTCGCTCTCTGCTCAACAAACCACAATAAACGTGTAGTCATAGGATGCGCCAAACACGGAAGGGGAAGAAGAGGTTTGGCGCATGTCTCGGGTAGAGTCCTCCGCATGCAGCCAACCGCCCGGGTAACTGACCCTGAGTTCGCTAGCGATTGAGCTTGCTTGGAGCTGTCCATTCAAAGAAAAATTATGGGTTTCCCTCCTGCTTCATTAAGTCATTTGTCACTGCAGAAGGATGTGCATGCACACACCACCATCGGTGTACTCATGTCCATCCCGGAAATCCACAGCTGACACAGCATTTGTCTTGCTCTGCTTTCCCTGCTTCCCTCCCTTCGTGCCGCATCTGCATATTCCATGCGCCTGCAGTTGCTCGTCATTGGTCTTTTGCTCTATTTAACCCAGGACACACACATATTGCTCGCAGGCCTGATGAAATGTACTGTCTCATTCAAGAGTGCCCCCCAATATGGAATGCACAGCGCACCAACAATTTCGTCTTTGTTGTCTAAAGGCTACCTGGAGCTTGCTTATACCCCAAACGCACGTCCTGCAGGATTGGTAGACAGCCAGTGGCTAGCTGACACTGCGCTCCGCGCACAGGGAACAAGGGCCACGGGGAGGGGGATGTGCTCCCCGACTTCCTTCCTGCTCGAAGTAATTGCTTCTAGGTCCCCAAATATCACCTCGTATATACGGGCATGCGTCTGCTTGTAAGTGGAAAGGCGAAAGCAGGTGCTGCTAAAAGAAATTCTGAGAGCTGAAGACAGTGATGCTTGTGCCTATAGGCTTCTTATCATAGATGTCATCTTGTTGCCTATAGGGCCAGCTTGTGGTGCTCTCAAGAAATAGGTACACTGCCTCCTGTGCGTGAGCATCTGCTAGCATTTCTAGCCAAGGCCTCGTTCTCCATGGGACTGCTTCCCTGTCTTTCCAGCCTCTTTGCTCTGCGTCAACTTCGTCGAGTTTTGCTTCATTTGATTTCTTCAGGCTCCCCCCACCGTAATTACATCACATATCTCATATCTTCAAGGTGCATTCATAATCCTTTGCATTTTTAGCCTCTTGGAGGGCCATGTTGTGTGCGACGGGCTACGGTGCACCAACACTTTTTGCTGCACTAGTTGTATTTACGCAAAAATTAGATCGACCTGAATAAATACTCTGTTAGTTCGCATAAGTTGTGTACTGTAAACTGCTGATAGCTCGATACAAGAAGACGCAATGATCTGTGCATGTGCGCTAGATGTTAGGTGCAGCTATCTACGAATGCCGGCAGTGCTTTGAGGGTGCAACTACGCCCGGATCAGCTGTTTTCTTCCCCTCGTGTTGAAGGTTATAAAAAGTGTGGCCAGAAGAAGGCGGGAAGTTCTTCTGAGGAACAATCACTGATTGCTAAAAGCTCGCATCAAGTCTGGAATTAAGTATTTTCGTACGAAGACCTTAGATAAAGTATTAGATAAGCAATACGGCTCTTTTTAAAGAGCCAAGAACCCATGCAGATGCCCAAAGCCGAGAAGAGCTTCCTTCGCTTGTCTTTGGGAGCTTTCTTAGTTTGAAATGAGAATTTTGGCGTAAACATGCTTCTGAACTAACTAGTCCAAATTCTTGAACATCTACTTACTGAAGTTTGCTGCAGGATACAGGAAAGCTCTGAAACATTTGTCGGTTTAAGAACTAATTTTCCTTGTTAACGGCGAATCCAAGTCTCTGCGCGTCAGTGTCTCAACTGCCTGTTAACTAGCTGCTTGTTCTTACATAGCTTCCCACCTTTCTATGTAATTGACTCTCTTTTCCTGTGTATGGAAAAAATATAGGGCTGTTGGCACACATCTGTGCCTATTTCTGTGTCTTGCTTCCTTTGTTCTTCATTTCTAGAAAGTCTTCTTACCGATCCCTTGCCCTATATGCATTCCGTTTCTCGTACGCAGCCATCTTAGCTCTGTGGAAAGCTTGCCTTCACTTTCTCACTTGAGGGCCTAACTTTCTTCCCCTTACCCATCTTTACATCGGTTTGTCTTTTTGCTTCAATGCTTTGTTTCATATTACGTAGATGCAAACGAAAAACAAATATTTAGTTACATCATCAGTTGTAGCGCCTTAAGGTCTACAATCTTCAAATACTAACGAGGTAGCATATACTATTAGATAAAAAGAGCACTCCCCACAGCCCGTTAGCGTGCAAACACCAAACAGCTTTGCACGAGCGAATAACACATGCCAGTGTGCGTAGCACACCTCGCGCTCCCTTACCTTCTTGCAAGACCTCTTTTCTGAGTAACCTACAGACAGTGACTTTACTTTCTTAGGCCCTAGGGTCCTCTTCTGGTGTATTTCTGCTTTCACGGCTTCTAGGTTTGCTTCTAACCATCCCAGCCCCTCTGTGTTCTCTTTATATATTAGCCGGGGGTATGAACATCCCATCCGCCCTTTTCTCTACTCGTCGCTACTGTCCCCATTTGAGTCTGAGTGAACAGAAGATACTCAGGAGCTCTGAAGGTAGAATTCCGTTGTAACCTAAGGCCTTGCTGCATTCGACCATCGCTGTTTTCTCAAATGCCCAAACGTGCGCCATTTCGCCCAAGTGTCGCGTCTTGTTGTTCTTCCAGCTTCGAAAGCTTCTGCTGGTGCTGCTGCATCCCACGCTCTTCAAATTGCACAGCTTGCCGCTGCCACTGCATTCTCACATCCATGCGCTTGCATCAACAGCAAGCCCATCTTGTTGCGCACCCATGGTCACCTGCAATCCCTCCTCTGCATATTGCTCCATTGCGTTGCGCGCGAGAATTCTTCGCCTGAGGAAAAAGCGACTGACCAAGGATATAAGTACCCCTACTGCCACAATTCGGACTCCAATCAGAAAAAGGGTCTGGTCTTGAGTGGATTCCACAGACTTGGGAACACCATCTACGGTATCCAGCACATGATTGCTGTTGCACTCGCAGGTATACGTGGACATTCCGGCCTTGCAGGATTTCAAGGCAATTTCATCTCCGCAGGGATCCTTCTCACAATAAGCAGAGATGCATTTCTTTTTTCTGTTGTCTGTCACCAGAAGGTAGTGGGTCATGCATTCACACTCGGCACCCTCTGGTCCGTCTATGCAGCTCATGAGCCCCTCTGTACCACACGGCTCATCGGCACATTTGACCCTGTCATCTGTAAGCACACATCGCTTTTGTCCATTCACTGCACCTACTTCATAGCCCGAGCCGCAGACGCACGTGTACTCAAGTGCTTTGTCCGTTCAGCACTGCAGCACCGCATCGGAGGGTCCGCAAGGGTCTCCTTCACATGTGTTTTTATACACACAAGCTAGGCTCTTCGGATCTTAATCGTCCCAGGTGTATCCTAAAGGGCAGTCACAATAGGCGTCCCCATCAGGCCTTCCTTTGCAGGTTCCAGGGGCGCATCTGCTCTTTTCAGGAAGCGAGCATGGGTCTGTATAGCAGACGAAGCCATCCCCCACATAGCCATCTTTACAGCGGTAAAAGACGTCTCCATATGCCTGGATATCGGTATCATTACATACGGTGTTCTATGGACACATATGCTGATGGGTTTTACATGTGCATTTGTCCTATGCCATGGTAGTCCAGCCGCCCCCTCCGCATCGCACCAAGCAGTGAAACCCGTTAGAGTTGCCACAGCACATTCCAGGAGGGCAGTATATAAAGCTCGGTCAGTTCTTATACTGCGCATAATTAAACTTTCCCACAGCGTCCCAACAGGGCAAGTTGAGAGCCCCAAATCGGCACAAATAGTTTCTGTATACGTTGTTCTCCGGAAGCGTCTAGCCTTCGTAGACTGACCAGTCCAGCTGTGGCGTGTCCGTCTCCTCTACGCGCGAAATGCGGGCGGACCTATCTTCAAAAGAGGCTTGGGCTGGCTCTCTCGCTATGCGACCAGTCCAAGTATTCCTACTCGTCGCGCCGCTGCTACTTTGCACAAGTGCAGTAACCGTAGCCTGCGCAAATGATGAGGGGATCTCCTTAACCCCATCGGTGCTGACAGAATGATGGCCGTCAAGTAGTGTAAGACCACTGCTGCTGCTGCTCTCTAATGCGGCCGCCTCGCCTCCCTTTGTGCTTGAAGCCGTTGCTCCTGCTGCCATTTTTCTCCCTTTAGTGGACCCCCATCGACTGCAGACCACAGCAGCACCCATGCAGCCAAGTGCAAGCGCTTCCAGACTGAGCAGATAATGCTTGCTGTCCCTCGCTGCTTCGCCTTGGGGGTCCTTGGCGGTTGTGAACTTAACAGGTGTGATATGTTGCCTGTGGCGAGAGAAGGGTGAGCCACCGAGTAGCTGTCCTACATGCCGCACGATGGAAACTAGGGGAAGTGTGGCTTGCCAATTTATGAGGGTCCAAGGCCTACAAGGGGGGGAGAAGGGAACATCCTGGAAGAGGCCTAGAGGGAAGGGTCACTCTGTGGCGACCCCCGAGGCGTAAGCGACACCACACCGCAACCGATCACTGATTTCACCCCAAACGCAATTTATGTTGCATTTAATGTGAAAGGCTGATGCAGGCACACACCCGTTTTGCAGGCTCTACAGAGGATGAGCTGCTCGCGCCCTGGCTTTCCCTGAATCCTGCTGGCGAGGGCCTTAATTCACCGGTGGTGGCGACTCGAGTAGAAATGCCGATGAAGTCGATTCTTTCAGGCAAAATGTGGACAAAATATCATATATTCCAACAAGGAATTACCGCTTTGAAGTACACGCGCGGCAATACGGCTCGTACGCGGTAACACCCAGCACTGGCCACACAGAACCATTCGGTCCACAGGCCATGTACTCGCCAACTGCATTAAAATCTCCCCTAGGGAACCCCATGCAAAATGCCACAAAGACATGTCTTCAGCGTTGGATTCAAGGCTCTCAAATTCCAGGGAGAAAGTGATCTACGGGCAGTATAGGGCCACCAGAAAGCGAGTCGGTCACACGTGGGAAGAGGGGCACAACGGCTTCGCAAAAGGAAGCATATAGCCTAGGGGAGAGAACTCGTCCATAACACATGCATATGACGGAGCCTTCAGTACAGAAGGCACTACTTTTCGTGGAGGAACTTTTAGGGACTCAAATGTCTTCTGCCCAAATCAGAGGCATCTCACCACGAACAACAGGATGGGAAACGCGGGCTACGATTGCTGCCTTCACGAGGACCAGAGACAAGCTGCTTGAAAGATTGAATTGCAAAAGCAAAAGAAGGCCCACCTATCCATTGTCCCAATTCCCTTGATTGAACACCACATGTTCCAGTGGACTGACGGATCTCCATCCCTCCTCCCGAATGCTAGCAGACTGCATTTATGGCCATGCTGAGAAAGGCATCGAACAAAAAAGTCTCAGCTATTCACCTTCTCTTCGTGTAGACAAAAGCCATGTAGGGGACCGTAGGGAGCACTGAACACCCAATGGCTCAAGAAGCCATTCTCTTGCATAGCCCACTCTCCTCGCTGCCTTCACCAGCGAAAGCAGCGGCACCCGTGCAATCTTGTCTGGCCACTTGCGTAGAAATATGTTGTATTCGCTGCCCGAAGAAGGAGGCCGCATTTTTCCTTAGTAACCTATACTGCAGGGACCACTCGCAAGGGAAGTCTGCAAACGGTTTGGTCAAAAATTGTTGCATACGATCCACTGTCTGTCAGCTACGCAAGCTAATGAAGCGAGGAGTGCCTTCTTTAAGCCCATAACGGACAAGCTAGAATGCATAAAACCTACGCCGTGCACTCTGCCGCTGCTACCACTGGTGCCTCGTGCTCCTGCCACGTGCAGCAGCATATGCAGCTTCCCTCTTTTTCGTACAAGGGTGCACGGCATCTGTCGTCTGTGGGACAAATACATCAGAGTCGTGGGTGAGCTGCACCTAGCAACTTCGTAGTACGCTAGCTGTGTTTATTCAGGAATTCGTAATGAAAGAAGTAATTAGTTTGGCCTCTTGTGTACACCCTATTTACTGCAAGTCAGTATTAGGTTGATCCTTTGGACGCAAAGCTGTGTGCATGCGCGCTAAATGCTATGAGTGACCTGCCGTGAATTTCGGAATGCTGAGAGGGTCCTACACCACGCTCCCAGAGTGTATATCTGCGTTCTCTTATCTAAGAACCTCGCAATATGGGGGCACAGAGATGGCGTAGCTCTTTTGGAAGGACGATTCATGACTTTCGATTAAGCTTGTTTTGGGCTTGCATTTGAAAGTGTCTTCCCATGGAGACCCTTGTGGAGCGTTACAAGGCCAGCTCTCCCTTATCGGCTTGTCGCTTGGTGCATTAGTGCAATCGGGTTTCCACGGCGCCCATTGGGATCGGAATGTTTGTGAAAAGCCCTAGAAGTGTGTGTACATTACTTCTAATGTCTCTTTCGTCTCCCTGAGCTGTCTCATGCATCCACCAGGCTCCAAGGTGACCTCGTTGTGCGTGGCTATTTGTCTAGGGCATGCTGTTGGTGTGTACAGCGGAGAGGGGCACCCCACAGCGGCAATGGGCCCCCAGTATACCCGTAGAAAGGGAGATGATCGCATATGCAGATGACGAATGAAGGGGTTGCCACACACAGGTGATCCTGCGCTGCGGGCATGTGATGTGGGTAATGAGACACCGAATTGTAGCGCCTCCGTTTTGCCAAGGGTCCTCAGCGTTATTGTCGAGCTTTTTGGGTTTGTGCCCTTTGAGAACTTGCCACTCAAGAACCACGGCAACCCACGGCGCTGGTCCCCCCTCCTCTACGCTGCTCGGTACAGCAACCGGCAGGAAAGGTCATTGCCTTCACCGGCAAAAAGACTCTAGGGCAAGGAAGAAGAGTATGCTTTTAAAGAGGAAGAAGGAAGCACCGGCTAAAACCAGGAGTCGGGGGGCATGCACAAGACTAGTGGCTCCTGCTATTGTGCTGATGGCACTGCTGCTGCCGTCGCTGCTGCTGCTGCTGCCCCAGGAAAGAGGACCCAAGCATGGAAGGAGGTTAGGAGGGCCTTTAATCCCTGACTGTTACTCCGCGGTTTTTTTTGACCGTCACACTCTGTGGGGGGATTTTCATACGGAGACATGCGTGTGGTGGGCCCCTAGACAACTCGCATTCCGCATGCGCTGCAGGTGAAGCAGCACGAACAGCAGCATTGCAGCGGCTGGCGCAAAAGCACACTCCCGAATGCACGAAGGACAACCCACAAATATCTCACATCTGTTTTAACCGGCCGATCAGGGCCCCCCCCCGGCCAGGGAGGGGGCCCTCTGTTGCTACTGTAGCTGGCGCTTTCCTGGCCCTCCCCAAATCCTATTGTGATACCTCATTAGCAGCTCTGCCTCAGAGAGCCATGAGTCGCGGGGGCTTTCCCGCAGGTGGTCGTCAGCTGTAACACCGGCAGCAGCAGCAGCTGCCTTCGAAGTGGTAGCGCCAGCCGCTGCTGAGACACCAGCGGCTGTTGATGCAGAAGCGTCAGCTGCTGCAGCCATGGAGCTCCCAGACGTTCCAGCTGAGTTTGACGCGATTGCGGATGATTTCATCTCAGCCCTCGGTGGGTGCCGTGCGGCTCCGTAATAACCCCTCTTCCCTCCCTGCCCGTTTCTGTGTCTGTCCCTTCTGTGGTGTAGCCTCACTGTCACGACGTGCTCCTGTCCCTAACACCTCGAAAAAACGATTCTAGAACACTCAAGATCGGAAGGCGCCTCATGATTTGGAGGCGGCAGCGGGGAGCGGCTGTGTGTGTCTATGTACCTCAGGACCCAATGAAGAGAGGTCTAAAGTGCGAGCCGAGGCCTTTCAGCACCTGAGAGACGCCATCTTCGAGGCTTTCACGGATTTCAGACTTTCCTTGCAGCAGCAACAGCAGCAGCAGCAGCAGCTTGAGGGAAGGCAAGCGCTTCAATTGCAAGAGCAGTATCCAGAAACACGGCAGGAAGGTACAGCTGCAGAACGAAGCGTTCAAGAGGCCCCTTCGCACAATAGGCCTTCCTCCTTGGGGGGTTCTGCTATCATAACGTTACCGCCCGAGGTCCTTAGCCAGCAGCACGAGCTTGCGTCACAGCAGCCGCAACAAAGACGGCAGCAAGTGAAGGGTCAGCATCTCTGTAAGGCCCCTGTGAGCTCTAGCAGGACGCGCCACGACTCCCCATCTTCCTTTTTCTCCGTATCGTCATCTCCTTCCCCAACCGCGGCAGGAGGCGCAAGTGCAGCGGTCCCTGCAGGTGCAGCCACAGAAGCAGCAGCAGCAGCATGCAGGCGCCAGGCAGCTGTCACCTCCACCCACGAGCCTGAGGAGGCTGCAGGGATATCCTCTCCAAGCCCTGGCATAGCGGAAGGCAGCACCAGCGGCAGCGCATGCAGCAGCAGCGTCCGCTGTCTGTCGGATATTTGTGTGGCTGTCCATCGTTATGGTTCCTTCCCTCTTCTCACGTATCTCCCGGACGGGGATTTAGATGTCGGCGTGCTCACGTTTTCCCCCAAAACTGGCGTTGTAGAGAGCGAAGAGGACAGCGAAGCGTTCCTGGTGTATCTTTACCAAAGATTCAGACGGGGAGATCTGAGAGTAGAAGGTGGGGAACCCACCTCAGAGTTTAGTCAGTCGGTGTGCACCCCAGGAGAATCCCAAAGGCCCGCTGGGAGAGGCCTTAGGGGCCCTCGAATCAGAAATGTGCACCTCGTTAAAGCCGACGTGAAGATCATCAAGCTGGAAGTGGATGGTCTCGCTGTAGATCTTTCAGTCAATAAGGTGAGAAAAAGGCATCCTCACTGTAGAAGGAGGGAAGTTAGGAGGAAAGTTAGGAGGATCCGTGTACTTGCGTTTACGCGGGGTCGGGAGGCTGTACATATGCGTTTTTGTGTCCTCTGGGGGGGGAGCCATTGAGGGGCCCTGATTTGGGGGACTATCCTCTCCAGAGAGAAGCGCAATGTGAATAAGTGGACTTTTTTTGTCGATGTTGTAAAGGGCTCGTGACGGTTTGAGTGAGGGAGGAAGAACAGGCTGAGAGGGAAAGGAGGGGTCGCAAAAGGCAAGGCTTTGGCCCCTGTGTTTCGCTTCCCTGAGCAGTTTGCATTTCTACTTGTATAATTTGGTGCTGCTCGCTTATCAGGTGGGGGGCTGCTGCTCCTTGGCGCTGCTGGAGCTGCTTGACCGCCGCATTGGCCGTTGCCATCTTTTCAAGCGCTCAGTCATTCTTGTGAAGGTGAGGAAGTCTTTTGAATCGGGAGGGGTTGCTTGTGCATATGCAGGTAACACGGGGGGATGATATATAGATATATATATGCGTGTGTTTAGTTGGGGGGATAGCACGGGGGATTGGGGAAAGGGTGCCTTCGGGGTGTGAGGCTGGCCAAAGTTGCGTGTTTAGCTGTTTGTGTGTTTTGTGCGAAGGCTTGGATGGCGTACGAGAGTCATCTGCTGGGGAGTCGCTCGGGTTTGCTAGCTTCGTACTGTCTGGAGGTTTTGGTGCTGCACCTGTTTTCGTGCCTCCCTCCGAGCAGTTTGCAGACGCCGCTGCAGGTGTTTCGTGCATTCCTCTCGTATTTTTCGAATTTCGACTGGGCCTCCTTTGCTGCAACCGTTGCGGGGCCTCTCCCTCTGTGGTTGCTGCGTTACGCCAATCGGCAGCAGCAACAGCAGCAGCAGCAGCAGCGGTACGTGGAGCCGCAGCACGAGCTTTTGCATCTTTGTGAGCACAGCAGCGGAAACCCCCAAGACGGCGACCCCCGGCTGGAGCGATTGGCGTTCATTGCCCAACACATGCATCCGGAGGAGGGCGCATCCAGGGATGGCATGACTAATCAAATCTGCAAGGCGATTGCTGACCTTGCGTTTATCGAAGAATGTAGGAGGCGGTACGCGAAAACGGTGAAAGGGCTCGGTTTTGCAGATCGAATAAGAGACCTGCACACAGAGGAAGGCTAATGG
This sequence comes from Cyclospora cayetanensis, assembly GCF_002999335.1. NCBI lineage: Eukaryota > Apicomplexa > Conoidasida > Eucoccidiorida > Eimeriidae > Cyclospora > Cyclospora cayetanensis. The sequence continues at coordinate 34,288 of NW_020312152.1, read as the reverse complement.
ATTACAGGGGAAAAGGGAGGGGAAGGCTAAAGGGATTATAGGGAAGGGGAAGAAGGGAGGGGAAGCAAGGAAGAGGCGGGCAGGTCGTGGCAGCCTTGGCGAAGGGTTCGCCTGTCCAAGAGAGCCGGTGCCCTCTTGCCTTGGGAGTTGAGAGAGTGGTAGACAGAGACGAAGGCGGAGGATGCTTGTGGGGTTCCGAAAGGGGCCCATCCAGCAGTGTCTTGGCTCTGTAAAGCTCTTTGTTGGCGAAAAGAGGCTCACCCCATCGAAATTCTCGCGAGCTGTTGCGACGCGTTGTTCTGCTGTCTGTCTCAGGTTTCGCATGTGCTACGGCGGCATGGGGGGGGGGGGCCTGTCACGTTTCTCGGGAGGCCCCCGGAGCAGTTTTGTATGGGCAGACCCTGCAAGCCCCACAGCTGCGTTTGTGAGCAGCAGCGGCAGCAGCGGGCGTGACGTGCCGGCTCCAGCGTCTTCGCCAGCGAGCCGCTGGGCGCAGTCAAGCTCCTGGGCTGGTGGAAGTAATGCTGCTGTGAATCCCCGTAGCCTCCGAGGGAGTCCTCCGATTTTTGGGTGCGGCGGCGTTTTTGTCATGCGGTGCATCAACGTTGTAGACCCGCTGTTGAATTGCAACAATTTGGGGAGAAGTGTTAGCGAGCCCGCATTCGTGCGCCTCACCGATGCTCTGAAGCGCGGCAACGCCACCCTCAAGGCGGTGTTACAGCGAGGAGACCAGGCAGCGTTTCGCTCCGTCTTCTTCAGAAACAGCTACCGCTACCTCCAAAGACTGAGGCGCAAGCAGACGGAGCAGCTGCAGCCCCAGATCAAGCCCCTTGTCCTCCTCAGAATCAGCACAGAAGACGAAGAAGAGCGCCACGCGGGCATGCGTGGAGGTGTGGATGGTGGTGCTACCTGCTCCCCAAGAGACTCATACACGGATTTTCTTACCGTCGTGCACACGCTGAAGGAGGAGGAAGGTGCAGCTTCGGGGAACGTGGAGGGGCCTCTTGGCGCATCAGGAAACCCCCCACTGGTGGACAGAAAAGCCCAAAGAGGGAGCTCCACCGGAGATGGGGACGGATCCGCGAAGGCAGCTGCTAAGGCATTTAAGGAGGGAGAAACGGCCTTCGGCTGTGACTCGGAAGTAGGCGAGTATCCATCTAGGCAGCGGCAGCAGCCGCAGCCGACTCTGCAGCTAGATGAAGAGGAGATGAGAAGTCTGCTAGCCCTCTGCCAGCTCTTATCGAAGCAGGGTTCGAGTGAGGGGCCTCAGGGGGGTCCTGGGGGAAGCAACGCTCAGATCGGGGAGGCACACTACGCATGCTCGGCCCTCAACGCCTACGGGGACCCCCTGTGTGCATGCAAGCACTCTGTCTCTGGCCCTCTACCATCAGCAACAGACGACGCTGGTCAGACGGCGCCTCCCTCTAACAGCAGTGACGCTTCTGGGTGTGGACGCGATGAGGCGAACGGGGGCCTTGTTGGCTCTGGGGGCTTATGGGGTCCGGGGGGTGCCCTGCTGTCTGGCGCTTCGGAGGCAGCAATGCTTCCAATCGAGGCAGCAGCCGCTGCAGAAGCGGCGATTGCCATGCAGTCTCTACTCCCCTTTTGCACTCGGGGCTGCAGGAGAAACAGCAGCGCTGGCAGCTACTCCCTGGATACTCGGACGGCGGGGGGCCCCTCTTCCGTGGGGTCCCCCCGGAGTGCGTGCAGTCTGGGGAGGCTTCCATGGGAAACTCGAGGAGGGAACCAGCGCCTCGGGGTGGAGGGAGGCCCCAGGGGCCCCCGGGGTCCTTTAAATGACCGCTACAGGAGGCCCCACCCGCAATCCGTGGGGAGGCAGCGAGCTGGGGTGTCTCGCAGCACCATGCAGCAGCAAACGCCACAGTTCGTGATGCAGCAGCAGCAACAATCGCAGCTCTACAGCCTTCCTCCAAGCCGAGACCCCTACTGGCAGGGTCCTGGACTCTTCGCCGGGCGGACTTCGTTGCTAGGGCCCCCCATGGAGGGGCCCTCGCCAGCTCCCGGGGGGGGGGGCCCCGTGGAGTCTCGACCTTGGCAGGGGGATGGAAGTGGCTCGCCCTCAGTGGCTTGTTGCGCTGCTGCCGACGATTCTTCGGCAGGGAACCGTAACAGGGGGCGTGTGCAGGGGGGAAGTGCAGGCCCTCCTGGCACCGACACCCAGAGCGCCTACCCCCCAGGCCGCTTTACATCAGCCTTGTCTCACGCTGTGGCTACACTACAGCAGCAGCAGCACCATCAGCAGCAGAGTCAGAGAACGGGGTCCTCCTCTCTGGCTTCGGATGCTGGCGTTTCTCATAATCAAGATACGCAGAGGCCCTCCCGCAGGCCCTCGGGGTGGGGCCCCGGAACCCCACCCACTAGCAGCAGTGGGCAACAGGGCGACTCAAAGAGTTTCTTTAAAGCTTCTAGGCAGCAAGCAGGGGCTGCAGCAACACATGAGGAGCGAAGCAGCAGCAACACCAGCGGGAGCAGCAGCAGCAACAATGCAGAATCCACCCTTTCAGAACGGCAAGCCGCCACATGCGCCGCGTCCAACGCACAGCGGCAGCGCGAGCTGCATGCATCAGCAGCACTGGAGACTTCCTATGCGCGAACGGTGACAGGTGCTAACGCCGCTCCCCGTCACGTACCATACCGGCAGGAGCGACAGGCTTGCATGCCTGGCCCCAGAGAGGGCCCTGAGAGGGGCCCCTCCGGAGCACCCGGTGGAGGCTCTTCATCGGAAGCAGGGGTGGACGGTTCGCCCCCCTACAGAGGCCCGCGCAGGGGTTCTGCTGATTCTGCGTTTGTCACGATAGGCGGCAACGGCAGAAGTCCACAGTATCGAGAAATGCCGCTTTCTCAGAGAGGCTTTCCGCAGTTACCCGAGGCTCGGAGCCCGCAGTGGGGTCATAGAGGTGGTTTTCGGGGGGTTAACAACATGCTCTCGACTGGCTGGCCCCCTCAGCAGAGCCCCCAGGGAGCACCTCTTCCCCGGAGCGTCGCTGTGTCTTCGGCGAGAAGTTTTCGAGCGGTGGACACCGCCAACGCTGGACTGCAAGGTGTGGGTCCCCATGTCTATGCGGTTTCCTCCAAAGCGGGAAGGGGGGGCCCCCGTTACCGCGACGGGGGGGGGCCCTCCTGGCAGGGGGGCGGGGGGGGCAACGCGGGGCGATTCTACTGGAGTACCCCCGAGACACCACACCCGCCTCCGCCTCCTCCCCCGCCTCCTCTAACTGCGCCGCTAGGGGGGTCGGCCTCGGAGACTCAGGAGGAAGGGCCTCCTTCTCGGGAGAGCACTCAGACGCGCAACTGGGCGGCCGTCGTGGGGGCCCCTGCAGCTGCACCATCTTCTCTTCCCAGCGCGGGTGTGCGCCACCCAGGCGGCTTCGCGTCCACGTCAACCGCCTCCGCCGCTGCTGCGGAAGGGGCCCCCCAGGGGTCTGCTGCTGCAGCGAGGGCCTCCTCGCAGGACCCCCCGAGGGAGAGTCTCCCTTTCAAGACTCCCCCAGAGGCTCCTGTCTCAGGACAGGCCGACCGCAAAGAATACAGGAGGCAGCCTCCAGCAGCTGCTGCACAAGCGGCTTCTCTTGGTTCAGCTAGCCGCTGCACGCAACAGGCTAATGGTGGAGGCTCTGAGGGGACTCCTCAGGGCTCTGCGGTGGTCAGGAAGGCAACCCCGCAGTGGGGAGCTTCCTCGTTCGCAGTCGCCACCCCCGAACAGCTCTTCGGCAGAGGAGAAACTTCGAGAGAACGGATCGGAAATAGCCCTGTGGCCTTGCGGGCGAATAATAACGCAGTTCCTATCAACGGCGCCGCCCCGCAACTGCAGGGAGCGGTCTCCAGATTGCGTGGGCCCCCCCACGTGCACGAGCAGCAGAGGCGGCATCATCTCCGGGAGTCGTCTAGTTCAACTCCATCTAGAGACTCGTGGGCAGGAGACTCAACGGGTGTTTGGAGGGTCATACTCCCTCAAGCCACGGCTTCTGCCGTTGGAGGGCCCGCCGACGGGCACTCTGGGGCGGCCTGGGGGCCCCCGACTTCGCCTCGGCCTGAGGGCTGCCATTTTTCGAAACTGAACGAGTTCTCGTCTCTCCCAGGGGATTTGCTTTCATTACGGTCTGCGGACGTCCAGCGCCTTAGTGCAGCAGACAGAGCGAAGGCCCTACAAGCGACGCAGCAGCAGCTCGCGGCGCTACAGGACGCGGTGGAGTGGCAGGTGAGCCTTCTTCAGACGCTGGTGTTTCATCGCTTTAGGAGCACGATGCGTTGACGTAGCGTGGGAGCCTGCTGCGGAAGGAAGGCGCGGGGCCTCCTTAGTGGTAATTATAAGGGGGGCTCCAGATTGATTGACGTCTCGGCAGCCATGTCTGCTGCTGCTGTGAGTATTCTTGGATGCATGTGCTTGGTGATGGGGGCGGGGGCAGCAGTCGTGTAGATCGTGCGTTTTTCGTGGTTGGGCTCAGACGGCCACGAGCAAACGGGAACGAAAGCGAGCGTCTGCGTCGGGAAGGGACGCCGAATCCAAATTGGCGCAGTTGTTGGCGGTGCAGCAAGTAAGCTGTACTAAACTTGCGACCCCCTTGTCTTTCCTTCCCCCCTTTGCTCTTTTGCCATGTCCTTGATGGTGCCCTCTTGCAGCTCCTGGAATAGCGATGAAAACCATTTTTTGGCTAGCGGTCATATGGCTCGATGCCGCTGCTGATATGTTGTGACATGGTGCAGTTACTACAGCACCAGCCGCAAGTGCAGCCTGCTTCCTCACAACTGCATGAAGGGTCTTTAATCAATGGCGTAGGGACCTCCCGAGAGCCCCAAGGTCGGAGCAGCTGCAGAGAGGCAGACGCAGGTGTCCCAGCTGCTGCATTACCTGCAGCGAAGAAAGCATCTGATGACTCGCGACAAAGGAGTGGCACTGGCGGGTGTTCTTAACGGGGAGGCGGCCGGTGAGGCGAAGCGCACTGCTCAGTAGATGTTCTTACACCATCATCCGCGAAAGGGCGACGCGGCAGGAACGGCTTGCCAGCTATTGTCCTTTCTCTGTTGCCGCTGCTGAGGTTGGTGCTGCTGCACCTACGACCTTGGCTGTAAGCGGTTGTTCGGCGAGTTTTGTAGGAGACTTTTTTCGAGGGAGAAGCACCGCATCTGTCTCATTGTTATTAGCAACCTGTTGTTCATGCATATATTATACACCAACACTATTCATACTCGGAAAAATTGTACTGTCTAAATGCCTTGCAACAACGCAATAAACTTTTCAAACTTAGCTGAGTGGGCACCTCCTGATAACTTTTCGGACAAAGGGTCTTGTGGCTCTACTAGGTGGAATATTTAAATGCCAGCACTCCAAAGTCCTGAACCCCAAATGCCGAAGTGCAAAGTCAGACGCGTAGCTTGTAGCTTTCTCTCGCCGTCAAGGATTCATCTGGTGCAGCAACTGCTGTGTTATGGCTTTCCGTTCTCCGAGTAGACTGTAAGGCCTGAGAAACAGCCTTTCCTGTAGTTGACGAGGCAGGATTTTACTCTTCGAATGATAAATCTGGACCACACATTGTAAGAGTGATGAAATTGTCTAGGCCTCGATCTTTGTTTCGGGCTGTCCATTTGGCGCACCTAGCGGTGAAGGATATGCTGCCCGCCTACAGTTGTACGTGATTCCGTGTCCTAAGTGGGCTGAACAAAAGATCTTGTCTGTTCCCTCATCGGCAAAACACAGCCCGCATCGCCCGTGATTGAGATTGAGCGTGTAATTCACATTCTGCTGACTGAAAGAGATGATGTACACATTTTTGCCTCCACATCAATGAACATATGTCATGGTCTTTCTAAAAGGATGTTTGTTGTCATCCATACCATCAAAGTATTAGTACATGTCAAACTAGAGGCAGCTAGTTTAGCGCGTAATATAGTATTCGAGAGTGCGTGTGCTGACGAGACTCTCGTGTACAATACCCACAAAAATAAAGCACTAACAAATTGCTAAATTCGCTGTTCAGTGCAACTGTAGAAATGCGGAGTGTCGCTCTGAACACATGCTTAAAAGCGTCGATCCCAAGGTTTAGTCCCTTAGGAGGTGTCATTTTTCGAGGAGCTTTTTACACTTAGTAAAGTGGCACGTATTACATAGGGAACTGCTGCATCAGTAGAAGAAATGCCTAGCAATACAACAGATATATGAGAAATACTTTTCTTCGAACGTAAGGACTAAATCAGCACAAGCCGACACTCACAATTCCTTCCTGGAAGCGCGAATTCAGCAACAACTTTTGTCATTCACAGTGTCGCAAAAATCGCCTTGACTAATACGGTGGGACCTAGCTTGAAATGGACTGAATACGAAATGCAATAAACAGTATCGAAGAGTATATAATATTGGTTTCGCGCCAAAGTCGCAGTGGGACACTTGGAGCAGAGCTACACATTTTTCAATGTTCTTATCAAAAAAAGGAACAAGTTAATGGGCTTAATAAATGGGGAGTTACAGGCTGCATAAAAAGCTCTGAAAGAATAGGAAATAAAGTCTGTGTCTTCCGATTCAGTTTGCCTTTATGTTGTTCTATCGTCAGCGCTTTCGTGCAGCCGTAGGGACCGCACGCTCAATGTCCAAATCCAAAGAACGCACAAAGGGCAACTTCCATGGTCAAACTACAACTTTATGGACATTTCCCACACATAGCTTAAAACAAGCTCATGCGCATTTAAAGAGAACTTGCGTCTTAGCAGTGCAGAGAGGCTCAAGCGGTAAACAAGCAGAAAAACTACAATCGCTCGGCATCATTTTGGATGCATTTAGTCTAGTCAATGATACTCATGTGCAACTTGTAGCCCCAACTGCAGTTTTGAAAAAATCAAAGCCCCTTTAAGATTACGTTTTCTAGGTCATTTGCCTGAACAGGGGACTGAAGAAGTCAAGAATCCGAAATACAAATATTATGCGCAAGCTCTATGAATGGGAAGCAAATGCATTAACTATTGAGTGAAATCGGCACTGCTGGATGCACGTGGATGGGGAAACAAGGCTGCGCTTTTTTGTGATGGAATATCGAGTGCTCCCCTACGGTATAGCTACAATTTTCTAGAAAACTATGTCTATTCGTGCACTAAACAGGTCTTGAAGAAAAATTGCGTACGCTCCCTCAGGGCTGCTACTTCTAATCACTCTAAAGCGCCATGTACGCACTTTTGCATGTCCGAGAACACACCACTTCCTGCAGGTCACGAAACAACGGTGTGGATACCCAATACCGTAGGTGGACTGCGCTAAAAAACAATGTGGGTATATTTTGATTTAGTCCTAGAAATATCACTCTCTTGGAGCTCGGCAGCTATAGTGCTGCGAATGCAACGCACCAGTGTGGGTATCAGCATATATATATGTGCATACATATGTACATATGCACACCCTGCCTGCCTGTATAATTTTTGAAGACAGAACACGCTAAGGTGGAAATATCGCTTTTCGTAGCATTCCGCTGCACGGAGAGTCCACGAAGCGATGCAGGGGGGCGCACAAGTTGCAGTTTTCCCTACCGGGGTTGCGGCTCAGTAAAAAGGAAGTCCATTGATCTCAGGTGGACAGGCAAAAACCAAAGTTGGTGCTAGGCCAACAGAACTCAGCCTCTGGCAAAAAAAGCCAACAATCAACAAGCTTCCCCCCCTCAACAACCTGACACAGCCTTTTACTATAGAGTCGTGCCTCACATGCATGTAGACCAATCATGCACAAAATACAGACGAGCTACGTTTTTCCTGGTCGTTATTAGTATGACCTTAGAATGCTAGTGCAACATACAATCCTACACCAATGGCCACCGCAAGAGTAATTGTAGAAAGGGAGCCCATGCGTGCCTTTTCAGAGAAGCGCGTAACGGAGAGAGAGGAATGAATGAGCGCAAGTGTCGCAATCCAGCCCAGAGTGAACGCCAGTAAGAACTGCATGATCATCAACCACACAAAATTGTTTATCACAGCCACGTTCTCCATCTTCATGGCCAGGACGAAGGGAACGTAGAAAAGGAAGCGAAGAAATGACGCGATAATTGTAGCTCGGCGGGGGAGGAAGACGAAGCTGAACATCGAGTGCAGCCCCGGTAACTTGACACAGGAACGCCCGAGGAGGTCGCCAACGAATTGCATTCCAAACAGAAGTACCATATTTGATGGCTCCTTTCCTTCAAAGTTGAACGAATTTGGACCCACTTTTGGGAAGAGTGAGAAAGAAACGAAGAAGACGAGGAACACACTGGTAAGCTCCCAGAAAGAATGCTTTATAATGGTTCCCCAAGGACGAGGAGGCAGCAGCGTCTCATCCAAAGAACCTGCCTTGCTCTGATTGTTCCCTGCGTCTTCTAAATCTCCAACACTTGTAAGTTCATGGCCTGGTTGCATCTTCTCGTCGGTCCAACTGCCTCGCGCGTTTTGGACCGACTGAACGCATACCGGTGCGTTCAGGAAGACGTGCATGAAAAGCACAGAAACGATATACATAGCCACAGCGAGTATGCAAATAATTGTGATAAGGTACTTGGCGTCACTTTCTCCGTCTATGGTGATGCGATTGAAGAGAATGCCCGTGACAATGAACACGAATACACCGGCCGTTGCTTGGCCTATTGACGTTGTATCGACATAGTTCCGGGGGAGAATGGCGGCCCTGGCGAAACCAGAAGCCTGTAGAAAGGCGTTACAGACACCGAGGAAAAAGAGAATAATGTGCAGCAAAGTGACTCGGGAGGTGACGCTCCCGTAGAAGAGGCAAGGCGCGACAGCCGCCATGCATATGAGGGAGATCATGAGGCCCGCCTGAATCAGCCACTTGTGAAGCGAGCCAATCTTAAGGATAAAAAAGAGGCCCAGGACGCAACCAGCCTGGTACAGACCCAACACTGAGTTTTCCACCTCCTGCTCGTCAAGGAAGTATTTAGACGAGATTGGCAATATCACGACCAAAAACTGGAAAGGAATAAGAGTCATCATACCGGACAGGCCGCACCCAGCACTAACGAGCAAGTGTTCATATAATGTCATTTTCGGCTCTGCCTTCGAGGTGGAAGGACTTGGAGTCGAGACTTCTGTGGGGCCTTCCCCGACGCAGTTGCTATTGGGTCCCATCATTTGCCCCATAGCAGTGAATTGTCCGAGAGATAAACTCATAAAACGGTCAGAAAAAAAACTGATAGGTGGACGAGAAAAGAAATGATGGCAAGAATTGAAGGGCTCCCGACCAACAGAGCCCGCAGGTGCGGAGAGAATTTGTTGGGGGCCACACAAGGTGATCACTTCCGTGCGCAACCGCACTCCGTGGGAAGGCACTTCTGAAAATTTAGGCAGCTTATGCAAAACTTTACGGGAACTTAAAATATCTGTGTGATCTGCCAGTAGAAGTGGTTTTCCGTGCAGTGTATGAAACCCGGCTGAGAACCAACGTAACCATTCTCCGAGAGTCTGCATTTGTAGTCCCGTCCCGTCAACGGACATATATTCCTTACTTTCCAAAAACATTCAATCTCCTTGCCAGAGTGTTTTTCACTTTTCTTGCTTTGAACTGACTAGGTCGGCGTATGCGGAAAGACAAACTGTAACGCTTTCCGATTATCTCAAAACGAGACTGGTCACGCCCCACAGGAGGTCTTTGTGGGACGACACTCAACTCCGGACTCAGAGTACGCTTTATTAATAGTGAATGATTATTTTCGAAGCATGCTCCATAGTTACCCTTCCCAGCCTTCCCCCCACTGCCCCCCTCCCTCCCTGTGAGCCCGCTTCTCAGGACTCCCGAATTTACGAAAGGAGGACCTGCACGAGTACGAGTACCTGCAGGCTCTCAAAGCAACAAACATCCAAAGGTAGTTCAATATAACATCCTAGCGAACCCACGCACAACGTCAGGTTTTATAACATCCAGCTTGCACTACTCTCAATCAAGTGGAAAGGCCAACCGACAACCCACCTGATCAGTCCTCGACTCAGTTTTAGTCCTATACTAGCAGTGAAGTAGAAAGTGCATAAATGTGGCCTATTTCGCCCAAGCTTTTCTTCTCAAAACCAATTAACAAGCCTTTTAATCTCGTAGCGTGCTTGACAGCCAAATGCTTGCACAGCTGTGTGACATATGCAGGCTGACACGTGAAACAATGCAATAGAGAAAATCAAGCGCAAGTGGCAGCTGCTAACGTAAAATTGAAGGGACGAAAGGCACGCACTGTAGTGAGCAACGAACGAAGGACCAAATCAATACGAGTGCGAGGGCGCAATGCCTAAGTGTCGCTGAAGCGGTAGTATTTGTAAGCCCCGTGCTACGGGGAAAGAAAAGACGGGTAAAACCTGAATGAGCGGCCACAAGCCTCACTAGTTCAGCAGTCTTCACCCCTTAAAAAGCCATGTATGCATGCAAAAACAGCTTGTGCGTGCAGCACAATCCACTCGTAGGCCCTGGAAGAGGCATGAGAAAGGATGCAGAGACAATATACCTGAGACCGAATTAGGTCGCGTGTAGAGAACACCCTAGCAATAACAGCCGGGGACTTTTGGAGCACAAATTATATGTAAAGATACCTATTCTAGGCAGATCATGCGCTAGGGAAGGAAATCACACCAGGATTACTGCCCATGGGGACTAGCGTTGTTGAACATATGAAGCTGCAAAACTTCCACAGGTACCAAAGCCCCAAAGCTGCCGCTCCGTTTTTGCCGGCTGAGTTGCATTTAGGTATCTTCTCCTATAATTTTGTTTTATTAGGAACCAGAGCGAACTGACTGATTAGCTGATCGGCTCATGTATCTCATGTATTGTAGAGTATTGTGAGCTTGCTAGTAAAGACTCAACGTTGTGTGCGTTTGTGATCAAAGTCATATGCAGCTAGCTGAATATGCTGGAAATGCGTAAAGGCTTTAGGTAAGCGCATTCGAGCCCTTTCCACTGCGATAAGAACCCTAAGGGGCCCTTGAAGGGCAAGGATAAGAGCTCTTCTGAGGAACACGTGTCAAATCTCAATTAAGCTTTCATTGAGTCAAAACTCAAGTGTCGTTCTAAACGGAACTTAGATGGAGCGCTAGAGTTGGCAGGACGGGATGGTGTGATACATATGTCCTCTGCTCATCCACTGGCTGTGGATGCAGTGGGATGCCAGGCTTCATCAAACAGCCATATGGTTCCAAGCAAGTTTCTTAAAGTTGATTAACATATCATGTGGCAACAGACTACGAGAAAGCACCACTGTCAATGAAGGTTGGCGGCGTCACTAAGCCTTCTGGGGAGGTACAACCCGGCTCTGCAAGCTGCTGTCAGCGCAGTAGTCCCCCAGTTAGTAGAAAGGCATGATTGCCTGCCCACAGCTAGGGGATTAGGACGATGGGAACGTGCCTGGCTGCCCATGACTACCTAGGATATATTAGCCGTTGAATCTTAAGCATGCTCTACTCGATATACGGGACGCATCAAGAATTCTATTTAAAATTGCTAACCACCGAAATTTTTAAGGTCGAAAGATTACAAAGAGCCTCGTAGTGTCTGCTCAGACCTGTCAATAGCCAGAAACCCAACCTTGCAACATTCCAGTAGCACCAAATACTGTTCGTTGTTGAGCACAGCACGAACACTTTACGACAACTCGCTTTCTATCTATTTGAATTTGGTAGTTTCCGGCCACATTTAAGGCCCATCGTGAAAACATCCAAAGCTTGATGTCTCAATATTTTAGTCAGCAACCGATGATGCAGCAGATCTATTAAACAGAACATAACATACAATTCGTCTTATGTAAGCTGGCAGCTTCTTCATTCCCTCGTAGCGTAGCGCTGTACAGCATTATCTAACAGCCATACAAGGCCCCCCTTGCTATAGTTGTAGAAGCGAGAGGACAAAAAGGCGCTGCAAATTGCATAGCTTGCAGACACGCCGTGGCTGTAGAGAATAATTCACCACAGGGCTTCAGGCTCAGCAACAGACTACTAACAAGAGCCAGTTTGAAAGAGAGCGGTTTATGGTGGTTTGTGTCTATCAACCATCTGTCTTTCCAACTGAAGTGTGTGGCACCTGCGGCACATGGGCAGACGGGGCGCTCCAATCGCACACTTCTGCAGAGAATACATGGTTTTTCTCACATTAATCCAATTGCTTGGCTTTACCAGATATCTTTAGCTCAGTGGCTTGACACGGGGAATAGTACACTTGTCTACTTGTAGCTCTCCGCCATACCTGGTCTATACCGTGGTTCCCCTCCGCGTTCTGGGCCTGGACCTGGTGTTGCAAGACCCGCAGACACCTTGTACAGTAGAGCAACTAATACAACGGCTCGTCAGTGGGTATACTCAAAGCTCTAGCAAGACAATAGAAGAATTACAATAGCGGGGGATGAGCTGTGTATACAATGAGGCAAGCAGACGAAGGCACGTGCGGTTAGGTGGCTAGGACATGAATGTGTGCTACAGGTAGGGGTGAACCTACCTTTGAGGGTTTTTGCAATCTTCCGGTGCCCGATAATTTATCAAGTAGTGCTTGTTGGTGTATTGGATCACAGGTGGCGTGCATAAAGAGAATGAATGAACAAGATATTCGCTCTTAGAGCAGAAGATAGCAGCTCCTAAAAATAGGGGATATCGGGATCCAGAGCAGCCCCTATTGTAGTAAACTACACCGTGCTCCACGTCTTATGAGGCTGTTGTACTTTGCTGGTATGCAGACCACATTAAATGGTAGTCTATACCATAAGCTTAAACAGCTCTGTCTTGCTGAGCTGGTCATCTTACAGAGGACTGTTTGGAAGATGGAGTCGTACTTCGCAGCAGGACGCTTGCTGTGTAGTATAGGCGGCATGCTATGGCCAGCTCGTGGCATGCCTGGATAGACTAGGGGTAGACATGTGAAGAGTTATGCAGGTGATTCTAGGCTCAAGAGGTCGACTACGCGAGCTATTTCCTAGCATGCCTGCGCTTTCAGACACTTTTGAAAGTCTGCTGCAGTGGAGCAGTGGAGTTGGTGGAGTCTGTACACCCACAGGACCGAGGAGCTGCGTGAGCACCGTGTACACAGGCACTATGAAATATTAATGGCTTAATGAAGGATACTGGGTTTGCCGCAGGAGGATGTGTATATAGGGGAGTACAGGTGTCGTGTCCCTGGGTCGCCCCATTCACATCGCTCACCCAATACACACCATGCAGAGTTTTTGTGCTTATTGTTGAGACATTTATACTTTTGTATTGATTCCCAGTAGCTCGACCTTGCAAGCTGCTTTTACATTCAATTTTACGTATTTCTCGTTTCCCTGTCAGCCGTGCTGCAGGAAACCACATCATAACCTCTAGTGGGCAAGGTTTTGTGCCTGACTGATCTCTTCGAGGCCCTAAGAGGTCGAAGTCCAGCCACACTATGACCAGAGATACACGCCAAACAGCTGCCCTGCTACTTTTGGAGCCTCTCACTGAAGACCCGGGCCACCAACGACAACCCGTTTTGCCACGTAGCATACTGATAAGTTTTGAAGCTGTCCTGAGCCTCATCAATACTATAGGGTAGAAACGTACTTTAGTCCAGGCTAAGCACACCCTTGCGGAGATCTTAAGCCCAATGCCCAGTCTACATCAGCCCCCTAAGAGCCCTTGCAAATATGTATTTCTTGGGGGAGTAAAGGCCTTTCCTCTGTTGAGGACCAACATGAATTTCCCACAAAACGTTCTAGAAATTATTCTTAGCCCCCCCATTCCCGTGCCGACATTACAAGCCTCACCACGGTTGCAACTCAAATTTCAGCAAAACTGTATTGAACCAGTCAAATGGTTTAACGCAATGGCTAACTTCAGTGCAAAAGCCGCACTTGAAGACTGGAGTACACCATCGGCAAAGGAGATGGTGCTCACAAATTGTGTTGGACCTTTGATGCAGCATTTCGCTCACTGTTCCAGTGGACTTCAGTACAGCTACGCCCACTAGTCGAGCAGGAAGGTACGATTGTGTTGCTTGTTGATATTTTAGGCCTGTCTATAGCTATGTGTAATCGAATTTCGAAGTTAACAATTGAAATAATATCAAATATAGAGAGACCTAGAATTTTGCTTCTCTCCAGAGTTATTCTAGTAGCACAAACACCTTTCCGGCATCTGGTCGAAAGACCACCGCGCATATGCAATTGATATTCGAAGGGTTTGACCCCTGTTGGATTATGGGTGCACACAGCAATTACTATTCATGGCTATGTTGCTGTGACTGAGCTTTTAATTGTGGTTTACTTCAGTTTGCACCACTTTTGCGAATCAACAATTCGTTTAGAATGGATAGTATGATTTGGCTGTTCGTGCTTCCTATAGCTTGCAGTATGATGGTGCTTACATGCAATCAATAATAATGCTGTATGGCTCTGCTTGAAGTCCTCCTTACTTTTGCTGGCGGGTTCTCGGAGTGCACAGAGGATGCGGTAAAATGTACCGCAGCTCTCCTCCCAAGTATCGGGTCAGGGAGGGCCTTGTGAGATTCCAGGCATGTAAGAAGGCAGGTCCTTGGGAGATATACCTAATGCACTTTTCTTACGTTTTAGAAATAAAAATTTGGGGATCAGAGGCTCTGAATGGGGAACAGGGGACCCGAGGAGGTTTGCTACGACGACTTTTGCCGGGCGAACAACAGATGCACGCAGTGGGGCACAAGGGCGTGAACAACAAGTTATTAGTCTCAGTTAGCGACATATGTGACTATTAGATTGGGAAAATTGGGCTGAATTGCTCTGAATAGACTGTTTGACAGCTCAGTGGTGCATCGGTCGTATAGAAGGGCCACTTCTGATACAGGCTTATGGAGGAGTGTCTAGAAGTTCTCTCTCGTGAGATTATTCAGAACTCCAGGCATTCACTCAATTTTGTATTTTCTGTGAAGCTGGTTGAGAATCTTCGTAGCTCAGCCTCGGTATCAAGAGAGCTCGGAATAGTTAGTTGTCTTGATGCTACGTCAAAATTGATTTATAAAATAGGGCAACTTTTGGGAACAAAAACTAAAGAGCCGTAGCTTTTAATAAATTTGCATAGGCACCACAGTATTGGAAAATATTCGTTATGATTATGGGGTTAAAAATGTTAGTTTTCGGTCTGGTCTGGCGCTCCCGGAACAGTGCCAGAAACCTCTTGAGGAGGGGTTGTGCAAAGATGATACGGTGCGAAGTAGAAAATTGAGCTCTTGATGCTGCCGAAAAATATTTTTGCCAAAATTTAAGTAAAACTATGGATTAGAGCGGCTTTCCTGCTTTTAGACAGCAAAATTGGGGCCCTTCACCACTGGTTAGCGCAGCTCGCATGTGAGATTAGCTAACTGACTGCAATGCGAAGACGAGCCTTGCGCAAATTGAGTGTTTTCACTTACCTGAGAAAACTTGAGCATCTGCGTTTTAGGGCTATTTGGCTTCTTGTCGATGTTGCACCAAGACGCGCACATAGCATGCGTCTTGTTTTGACAGCTGCTTCTGGGGAGCTTCCAATCAAGCATTCCAAGGACACGGGTGGCCGCCATCTATGTCGAGCTCAGGAGCCATGAACTCTATATAATAGGCAATATTCGTAAATGAACACCTTTTTGACTTCAGTTTCGTGGTTGCGCGGTGTCATCCCACTCTCTAGTGCTCTCGCTTTTCATGTTTCCCAGCTTGAACGAACCTTCGATTCTTTGCCTCACCAGGTACCTGATTGTTGACATATGACATATTTGCGATGGTATTGCCACCTACTACGCTAATAAGCACAGTTACTTTGTATCATATGGCCCAGGGCTTGGCAACGACTTCGTGCACAATTTTGACATCTGCCCGTTACCAATAAGTCAAATACTTGGTGAACACGGTTCTTGCAAACGGACTATCTGGTCGAACTGTGCGCGGCAATCTGGCCAAGCCGAATTTTAGGTCTGGATTGAAAAAGCCAGCCTCTCTCTAACTTGGGAGTGTGTTATCCTGTGGTCCCTCTTGCCGTTCAGCCCGTCTCTATGCAAGTCTTGGATATCCCCAAACCCCTGCTCTTTTATCCTTGTCTGGTAGTAAACTTTCTGTTTCTTGGAAGGTTAAGGAAGGAAATCCTGCTTGCACCTTAGTTTGTGCCATTTTACGCTTTCATGTCCGTTCAAGTGCCTACCACGTGCTGGTAGTCTGAAGTGACAGCTTTGCTACGGACTGGCCCCCCGGATTTACTTGCAGACTGGTACCTGCTCTCATCTGCCGCTTTGTACGTGCGCCAGAGTGAGAGTGATTGGTTAGGGAGCAGATATCACTTTTTGAGGTGTACCCTCCATCTGGAGGATATCTTGAAGATGCAGCACATGCTTGAAGACGAAGAAAGCCCGCAGGCCATACCATCAAGTGTTGAAAAAGCTGCAGACACTAGCAATAGTAGCTCTTTACCTACACAAGGGGGTGTCGCTTTGTTGGAGGCCTCTGCGTCCAATCCTTCGGCTCCGCAAAGTGAAACAGAAGACAGTTCCCCAGCCGAGGAAGTCCTTCCTCAAACCATTTCCTCTTCCACGCCAGCTTCTCAACGAGGTAGCCTTAAGAAGCCTGTGCACCATGATGCAGACCCTGATGGGGGATTGATGCTTTTAGGTGCCCCTAGAATCAGGAGGCGAAACAGTACGCAGATCGACTTGCCAGCTGTCAACGTTGAGGCTTCGCATGAGCCTGAAGAGGCTCGAGAAGAAACCGCGGTCCTTGGAAGAAGACACCCAAGGGACGCAAGGCCTGCTGTGGCGAAGCGCGCCCGATTTGCACCCACAGAAGGGCGCGCCACTGGGGGAGCATCTTCTAGCGATCACCAACCATATGCCAGCCGCCTTCGCCATGCGCCTCTCACACGCAGTGGATCCGAAGCTCGGGCAACAACACAGTCAGCTCCCGCCATTGTAGAGCCAAGCAAACAGGCAGATGCAATGGAATCTGGATTGGCATATGATCGGAGCGCCTGCTGTGAAGGAGAGGCGCACCAGCGAACCCTTACATCTCCCGGTATCTCCAGTCCACAGATGGTCAAAAGCGTATCACCAGCAGGTGTCGTCCGAATTGGGGGGAGAAATCGTCGAAAACGCACGAAATATGACCTTGCATACAAACAGATGGAGGAACTTGGCACGTTTGAAGAGGAAGCGAAGTCTGTTGACCTTTCAAAGGTCAGGATGCACTTAAGTTGCTGGTTGGTACACCCAGAGCAGCGATGCAGGAACAAGCGTGCTATATATATGTATATATATATTCCTGTGCCTAATGATCAATGCCTTTCTCCTCGGTAGTCCTCGAGATTTTGTAGTGCATGATGCTGCATCCATTTTCACAGGTTTCAGGGAGTGGCTTTGCGCTGGAACTGCTACGCAACCCCCAACAATACGCCTATGGCTCATGGGCATATGGATTTGCCTGGCCTGTTGGTGCGGACGGACGCCGTCTGCTTTTGCGAAAACTACGGGGAGTTTTTTGGTCTAATCCGGAGAAGTGGCAGCGCGTTTTGCAAGAACACAACCTTTACCGGAGGGATTTGTTTACACTTGCCACAGTCCAGGTAGGCACTGCGACATCTGAGCATGTGCGTGTAAAGCCGCAGGAGGCCGTGTTGAGTTGTTTGTGGACTCTCTAGCTACAGGACCAGCTTTGACATGTTTGAGCAATGCGGATGACACAGGAACTCTTCAAAGTTACGCATCTTATGGGCGAGGAAGCGTGGGATTTCCTTTTGAAGTGTACGGCACTAACGCAAAAATGTGATGCTCTCACCAATAAAGACCTCGACCTCGGAGAGTATGTCATTCCTTGCTGCCTGACTCATCATACAAAACCCGCTCGCTCTATTTTTGACTCGAAACACGCAGATTGCCTATATCTGCTTGACAATGTAATGCTTCAGACCTTCCCGAAGTGTCGCCTCCAAGGGCTTTCAAGCGTTTGTCGCATCTTATTCTGCTTTGCTGTGAATCTTGCGATATTGTGCTTTTCATTAGGGACGACGAATCAGGAAGTTTAATTCCGTGTGGAGTAGCACAGAGGGCAAACCAACAGTCAACCCTAGATAGATCAAAGTCAGAAGATGAATCGCCATCGAATACGTTTTTCGGAAGCAGACTGCCTTCATCCGGATTTGTAAGGAAGCGCATGTCCTGCGGCGGGCGAGAGGAGAAGGATGCGAACAAACGGTGCCGCGGAAGGCCGCGAAAGCCATCCCTCAAGGCACAAGAAAACTCATCGGAAGCGGAGGCGCCATCAGATCCTTGTGTAGCGAGGCACACTTGCCCATCAACACCCACCAGTGATGCTACGTCCAGGTGGCTACCCGAGGCGGACCCTTCCCCTTACAGAGATGCCCGTTCTTCTTTGCAATCCCCATTGGGGGGCACTGCGGACAGTCCTCCTTGCCATGTGGACGAGGAAGGCGCTGCTGACGGAGGAGCCGAGTTGCTGGAAGCGAGCCTCAAAGAACATAGACGCTTGGTTGCATCCATGATCAAAGCTACGCCTCCAGTTCCAGGGGATGACACTTTTTGCATTCCCGCAGAAAAGGCATCCCGTTCGCCCACAGAGCTCCGACTAGCACTCGCCGGAAAGCAGAATAACGCCATGCTGAAACTGACGACGCACTACGCATTTATGGCGCAGTTCATGCAATGTTGCATGCTTGTGGAAGTCCAGCGAACTCTGCTGAAAGTAGCGGAGGATTTGAAGACTGCTTGGCCATCGGACAAAGAACGAGAGAGCCCTACAAAGCGAGCAGAAGGGAATATGGATCCTGCAGCTCGTGCATGCTTCGACTCGCTCGTTCGCAGCAGCAACATTCATATGCAGTTCGTTCAGCTCATCGTGCAACAGCTGCAGCGCCACTCAGCCGATGAGCCATCAGCCTCCTCTTCAGCAGAGCAGCAGTCCAATTTCAACCTAAGTGAGCATTTTAGTGCCATCGTTCAGCAGCTACAGCTTCAGCGTATGCGGGACCATCTGATTTTCGCTCCTGCCGACTCCGCAACAGCCGTGACGAGCGACGTTCTGGGTCCTCTTGGGGGTATGCCTGATATCCAGGCCTATCAAGGCTACGGTGGGGAGGCCGAAGCAGCGAAGACAGCAGGAAAAGCACATGAGTCATGCTCAATGAAGACGGAAAGTGTGGGAGACTCCACTTATCTTTTCGATGTACCCAGGGTGCCATCCGTGGACGTACCGGCAGGTCGCTCGGACAACCTGGCCAATTCCTTTCAAGCACTTAGTTGAGATTAAATGGAACTGTGCTAAAATGGCCGTATTGCTGCAGAATGGCAATCTTCTCCTTTGCACTAGAGCGAGCTCTTTTGCGAGTGGAATGCAGAAACAAGACCCTTGAGTAAGTATAAGTTTTATTCTTGCTAAATGTTCGGACTGTGGACTTTTAAGGTGCTGTTTGATGAGAGTCCGTATGGTGATACCTCACCACTTTCCCACCCGGGCTTTTTTTGGTATGGAAAGACAAACTCGAACTATACGGCTGCACGATGCTGGAGTGTCTGGCGGGCTGTCAGCCCGCTTCGAATGACTCAGAAATTAGTGCAAACAGTAACGCTCGGGGTAATTTACTAGGCAAGTAATAATCTCTAATGGCAGCCTGCTATGCAACGTGGTATGACTGGGCGCAGCCCCCTCACTGGGGGTGAAGCAGCTTGCAGAATGCTTTCCAATCAAGGTGCTAATACTTTCAGATTAGTCATTCACCTCATTGCACGAGGTAGGTCTATTACCGATATATGTAGCCCTGTAGACAGAGCTATATATATATATATATGGAAGGCATAGTGCCCATGAGGAGCAAGCAACATGCATGACTCACTTCGCCCTCAAGCACGTGAATGACTGCTGTGCGAGCAGTTCCGCCCCCACCCAGCCAGCGGGAGTTCCGCACGTCACATTCCCAGATACCGGTGGCTATGTGGGCGACCAGACTTAGTGCTATATCGTCATTCTGCGAAGACCCGAATCGTATTTCCGTTAAGATCGCCTTTGTCAAATTGAGCTGCAAGAACAAGCACTCAGACGATGTCGCAGAATTTTGGCAACATGCCAACCAACTTCAAGCACAAGAAGTGGTGTCTTTGCAATTCTTAGCCTCACGGTCAGAGACGTACCCACTGCCGCCTTCGCAGCATCCGCAGATGCATATGCAATGCATACCCGACCAGTATGCTCTCCCTGCGTGCAACTCATCATACATGACGATAGTTGTCACGTTGTGTGTTCATTGAAGGAAGCCTATCAATTGAGAGCTAACTACTGCATAATGCTTTTGTCATTCAAAGCATTGCCTTGCAAAGAATAATACCTTGCTGTTCAGCATTATGTCAGTCCGGAGCACTATCCCCATACAGCTGAATGCTTCCTGGATTTCCACAGCTGGCAGATCCTTCGGAACCTGACGCAGTACCGCCACGTAAAGTCAAAGACATGCATTGCAGCCAATGATGCATAGAGCTGCGATTCCGTCATGACAACAGATGCAGCTCATGAAACAATATCCGCCTGCCCGTTTCCCTGAAAGACCGTGCCTCCTCTTAATGCGGTCGTACGTTGGCCTCTCGGGCGCCGCCCTACAAGCGAGCTGAAGTGTGAGTCGTGTTTTCGGCCAGCAAGGTAAAGAAGTATCTCGTGGCTCTTACATTTGAAACGATTACTGTGAATTCCATTCGCTCTGCAAGGCTAGCGTCGCCAGCAGCAGCACTGCCCGCTGCTGTGGCCGCAGCACCTCGAACTGGCACACCACGGAACGCTGGTGCTGTAGCGCATTGATCAGGTGGACTCTGCCCTTTCCACACGCCTTCTTGATTATTCGAATGGCTGCAGTGACCAGGGGGGGCGACGATCTTTTCGTGCGCCATTGGATAGGCACGGCTTCTGTCCCCTGCCGCGTCTCCCGAGTACGGAGATTCATAATATGCGGCGGAAGGAGGATACATAGGACCATATCCGTAGCTCATTTGATTCGACGCAGCCCCTTTTGTTTCATCCACCAGATGCGGACTTGGGCCCGAGCTCGGCGCAAAAGCCGGAGGGCCAAGGGCGTAGCCCATCGGATTACATGCTGGCGAGTGGTTGCCGTTAATATCTTGCACCGCATCTGGAAGCCGAGAGCGCTTCCACAATGGCCGTGGAGGGCCTGCAGCGCAGTACCCGCATTTTGAAAAAAGCCTGAGAAAAGTCTGCAGTCCCCCCTTCACGGTATGAGCAGCAGAGGCAGTTTTCAGGATGAACTAGAAGCTTCACGGTAGGTGCTTGATAGCCGGTTGCACTGGGGGTGCGTACTAGCATATGGCCCGAACATTGGACGACGCGGAGGGTAGTCATATTCGCCTGAAGCAGTAGGTCTAGGCGGCAAGGGAAAGGAACGTGGAGCTGAGACACACACGAATCACAAGTGTTTGCTTTAGGGCTGCTGGGAGGGCATTTTTTTGGTGCGCTCATGCCCACCGTTCAGCCAATCGCCCTCACACGCAATGCGAATGCACGCGAAAAGAGATCTTTCAGAAAGAAGCACACGCCTCAAGCAGCAAGCGACGCCTTACGGCCAGGGGGGCCCGCCCCGATAGGAGGCGGCGGAGGCTGCACGCCACTGGGTGGGACCAAGTAACTTCCGCCTAGGTGCCTTGGTCTAGGCCATCTTGCATCCATCCTGGGGGGCCCCACAGGAACAGGGAAAGGCTGGCGGGGGCCTACACCGAAGAATGGGGCCCCTGGCAGTCTCCCAGAAGGGGCCCTCGCTGGGGGAGGCAGTGAACGTGTGGGCGGGGCAGGTCTACTGGGAAAGCTGGTCTGCCCTCCAACATGAGGGGGGGCCAGGGGGGCAGCGCGTTTCGTGAAATCGGTTTGTACAGTTGGGAGTGGACGGGAGGGCGAGGAGTTCGCTGCGGGTGGAGGCGGAGAGGTAAGCCCTGCGAGGGTGAACGTGGCACAGCAGTAGGACTATGGCTTGTGCACCTGGAAAGCCACCCCAATCAACGGTCTCCCTTGGACGCGGAGTTGAGTTCAAAGGGCACACACGCACTGGCTTACCCTGAGGTGCTCCCCTCGCTCTGCGCTTTTTAAATTGACTTGAACCGTCCTGTTGTTCTTGACCAATGATTTCATCGAGGCTCATGTCGAGCCGCGCGGAAACTTGTTCATCGTATTCCATCGTGCCGCGAAAGGAGCAGCTTCACAGCTGTATCAATGCAAGCGCAACAGGCTCAGTGCAGTGCTGACTGCGCGCACTCCCGCGTGCAGCTGGAGCTCTCGGCTGCAAGACAAACAACCATGCGGACTGGGTGCGTCTAGACGCATGCTGCTCATGACAGCAGCACGCCCCAATACAAGCAGAGCTCGGCGATGCTGTGTGCGAGCAAGGCGGCAATAATTGCTGCTATGGGACGATGACGACAGAGGTGCCGGCTATGGGAGCCCCTCGACAGAAAAACGATCGTGCTTTCGGCCCTTGAACTCTCCTAGCCCAGGTGCACGCCGTTCATTCATGTACATAACGCAAATGGGAAGGGAAAATTCTTCGAGATGGCTACTATAAGGCGCGTGCAGCCCATCATCCAGCCGCATAACAGGGGACACTCCAACTGTACCCCGTATGCAGGCAACACCCGGTTGTCCTGAGCCTTTCAAACATCAATCACTTGCAATTCATTTGCTGGCGGGGTATGCATATTAGTAGAATGGTGCACAGGAAAAGTGCTGGAGGAAGTGGGGCGACGATTTCACTGGCAAGCTTGCATGCACCGAGGGCCCTTTTGCCGACGTGCGACGATCGGTATTGTCAGCCATCCTTTTAGTTACTTTTACGAAACGTAGTAAGCTTATGTGTTTTTCTAAGAAATGACTGTCCAAATGCCGCCAGCATGGACCCTGAAATTGAATTCAGCCAGCATTTTGCAGATCAACAGCACCAGGTTGCTACCCCTGGATCCATGATGGCAGAGCACTACGACGACGTTCAGCCATCGTCTGCACCAAATTGGATCACAAGTTTGGAAGAGGAGCTTGATCAGAAAATACTGGTGATTCTACGTGATGGCAAGAAGCTCATTGGCATTTTGCGGACATTTGACCAGTTCGGCAACTTAATGCTGGAACGCTGCGTTCAGCGCATTATCGTTGGTACATATTACGCCGATGTGTATCAGGGGGTAATGATCATTCGTGGGGAAAACATCCTGCTGTTTGGAGCCATCGATGAGTCAAAGCCAAATCCTCTGACATCTCGACCGCTATGGGAAGTCCTGGAGCTTCATGAAGAGCAGGTACTGGGTAGGAGTAAAGATGCTATGTAGCTCCTGTGTGCTGCTCTATTCTCTAGCATTTAACGAAGTGTGCACGAACTTGACTCGTCGTTGGGTGGTAAGCGGTATAGGGCACTAGAGCTGTCGATGCATTGAATTTTCCCCCATTGAACGCAGTATATCATTTCTTGCATTATTTGCATGTTTTTGCCAGGAACGACGCGAGATGCAGAGGAGGCGCACTCTACGGCAATTGGGCGACTACAACTATGGCTATGACCTGCCAGATGACTAGAATTCGTCAGTATATCAGACGGAGCGGAGAGGGGAAAACGTCTCCTCATGAGGTATTATGGAGGGAAAATTTACCTTCTGATCCCAAGTATGGTTTTCAAGATATTGCTGGTGAAAATATGGTTTTTGCCTGTTGAAAGTGTTGCCAGTGCGGCATTCGTAGCGATTACAATGCTGGTAGTGCGTGGTCATCTGTAATGTTGCACCATCACCATGCACGTAGCTTCACATCTTAGCGTGAGAACCAA
The DNA here is from genome assembly GCF_002999335.1 of Cyclospora cayetanensis. Lineage (NCBI taxonomy): Eukaryota > Apicomplexa > Conoidasida > Eucoccidiorida > Eimeriidae > Cyclospora > Cyclospora cayetanensis. Next base: position 10,522 of record NW_020312152.1, on the reverse strand, counting down.
CGTGATGCCAGTGGATTGCTGTAAATGACATACAGAATCGACCCAAGCTGCAACGGTTATTGATGAGATTTGATAACCAGCCTGTAGTTCTTGCTTAGAGTGGTCTGGCTGTAGCCGTTCTGGCTCACGTGGAGATGCCTAACGAGCCAGCGTGTTTTGAGCTGGTGTGGAGTGATGTAAGACTAGTCAAACCGTGGGCGGGTAAATGATTAGCCGATGGCTGTCCATTGCCCTTGTATTGGCTAGACTTGGGTGCGAATGCGCATTTTTATGGTTTTATGAACCAGCTAAGTGCTAGCAGGTTGCTGTGTATTTCCTGATGGACAGGAAACTGATTGGACTAACTTCGGCGTGCAGCAGCACTGCGCGCCACTTAATATGTTGTAGAGTACCGGACGAGTGTCGGGCCCCCGCATTATTTGAGGTGGTAGCCTGGGTGGTACTATCTTAGCTACAAGGGGGCAACACAGCCCAATTTTACACAAGGAAAAACTGGGGATGCCGCACTGGACAATTGGACGTCTAACGCTAGGGTTTGCCGTTGCACCACTTGCAGTTTCCATCCAGTACATACCGTCAATAAAGATACCGTTCTGCGCTCGCATCAGACCAACCTGTAGTACACACTCCCGATTCTTCCGGAGGACCGATGACAAACCTATCGTGCAACTGAACCTGGTTCTGCACTAAGAGGTAATGATTCAGCATGCAGGGCCAATTTTCAGGCTCACTAGCACAGAGCACTTTTGTGGAAATCATACGAACAGTACCTCAGATTCATGTTCACCTACAGTGAAGGACACTATGTATCACGGCTCGTTGGTGTTGTGCTGCAGGCACGCCGCCTGCTTGTAGTGGTGACGCACAAGTAAATAAATCAGGATGTTAGTTGGCTTTTGGAAAGTCAGTTTCAATTTAACGCACTTTACAATATCCCAAATTAAAGAGTTTTGCCAGTCCGAACGTCATGTAAGGAATAAGAATCTACCCGGCTGAAAGTGTGCCTATTTGCATCGTAGCACGCGAAGTGTGATGCGTGAACGAATACCGGTTTTTGGCAAGACAATGCCCAAGCCTGTATATTTAACACCAGTCTCGTTGCCTGTCGCTTGAATCAGGACTCTAAATAGTGCGAGGCGCTGCAGACACTAGATATCTACTGAATGTTCACTTCAGACTTTTGTCCAGCGGCTAAGGGAGTGACAGAAACCTCGACATACGGATTTGTCGGCTTGCTGGTCACTGCACGCATATCTTGCTGCATGGTGGTCATTCTGTCTGCACCTCCGTACTGAGCCCTTTCCTCTTGATGTGGCTGCTGCTGCTGTTGACCCGCTTCCTGCGCACGAGCAGCGAATTCGGCCTGCATGTGCTGCTCATGTCCCATTGCATGCATATTTCCGAGTGGTCCGGGTCCCCCCATGTAATGCTGTGGAAGACCAGCTTGAGCGAGCACCTCCACCGTTCCAGCAGTGCCTTCCGTGATATGGTCAACCCTTGGGGCGCAGCAAGAAGAGAGTGTGTAGCATGCACCACCAGGCTGGAAACTGCCCTTGAATTGCTCTTTGCTTCCCTGATAGTACAGTGGTAGAAGCTGAGGGTTTCCCATGGCCTCTTTCGGTACTGGATGCTCAATAGTTCGCTGGACATGTACTGGGACGGGGACTTCCTTATAGCGAGGCTCAATCTTTGGGCACAGGTACTCCTGCACTATCTGGAGCTCAACGGGTACGGGAACGTTACGGTCGACAAGTTTTTCCACGGGAATCGGCCTGTAGTGCGTCATCGGCACCTCGACTGGTTTGGGAATATGCCTGTATTGAGGAGTCATGACGTTCCTGTAGGTGTGTTGGATATGAGGCACTTCCACGACTTTCTCCATTTCGAAAGGCCTCTGTACTACTTGAGTGTAAGGTTTCTCCACCACTTCCTCTTGCTTAACCTCTTCAGTAACCTCCAGAGGCTGTTCGAACGCGACATCTCGATACTCCACCTCAGGAATTTCAATTAGCTTCTCTTTTACAATCTTACGAGGAACTGGTATCACTCTCTCCTGGACTACGACACGGGGTACTTCGATTATTTTCTCTTGATACACGTACTGAGGGACCTCAACGACCTTGTCGACAACCTGAACAGCAGTCAGAAAATACAGCATACACACACCAAACATCGAGACTACTAGGAAATTAGGCAATCCTTAGTGGAGCGAGCGATCAATACAGAAAATTCTTTATGATTATCAAGGTACCATGCATTTTCGCTGATGAGTAAGCAGCTCACCTTGACCTGAGGCACCTCTACGATCTTCTCCTGGTAGACGACCTTAGGAACATGCTTGATGCGTTCCTGAATCACAGGCTTCGAAACATGCGTTATCTTCTCGTGCACGACGGTCTGTGGAACCTCGACAATACGGTCTACGTATTGCACTTGAGGGACTTCAATGATGCGTTCCTCCACTTCGTGCTTCAGGACTTCGACGATGCGCTCCTGTAAAAAGTTTAATTGCACATGATGCATTTTAAATAAAGTTCTACACACGGTTTCGTCTTCGTGCCTTAGGCTCGACCGACACAAGCCTAAAATCACTCAGATTCCACTCTTCTGGTGCCATGAACATAAAATCTTCGTATTCTTGTCGCTAAAGCGGCTTAGGGTAGAAGACGAAACACTGGAGAACGTGTCGGCTGCAACTAATCTACCCACCTGAACCAGAGGCTCGAGGTATCTGGGTTCTCCTTGCTGTGCAATAGTTCCTGAAACAAGGCGGCTCCCAGGCGGAAGTTGTCCTTGCTGAAGATGCTGATCAGCCTGTTCTACCCCGGCTTCACCGGGGCAGCATGGCTCGCAACACTCGCTGAAGACTCTCATCTTGATGGATGGTATTTATCACAGAAGCAATATCCAGCCGATGATCGGGGATTCAGATCCAATTTCAATGGAAAGGGCTGGATATGAAAGCCCAGAGTATCTGGGACGCAGCAAGAAAGGTTGCTTTCACCGACGGTCAGTGTGGCTGACAGCCGTCGGCACCGGCTGGCAGAAGGGTTTAGCCGAACACAAGACTGTGTTGGCAAACGATATTTATCCCGAAACGTTTTGAGGCCCTTTCACAGAAAAAAAGCTGAAATAGGAGGTGCAAAGGAGAAGTGTGAGACCGCGGGTCAGGCCTGGGGTTCCAAGCAAACCGCCACTGTAGACTTGCAGTAAATCCGCACCATCGATTAAGCCGTCGAGCCATTCGGCAGCACCAGTTCACCAGCAATCAGCCAATGGCAGGGCCAGCTGCTCGACCGTGCCGGCCGGTGCGATGCACGTGCTGCGCGACCGCGGCTGGAGGGCTCATCGGCTGCAGGCGGCTGTGCCTGGCGTGTCGGCCGCTGGTTCGGTTTGGCAGCTTCAACCACAGAGTTTTTAGGCAGCAAATCGACTCATCAATGCTTCTTCGTAGAAGTATCTTGCTACAGCTTTTACAACATCCAGTCTTTAGCCATTTAGAGCTCCTTTCCCCGCTTTTCTTGGCGGCGTCGCCTGCACCACCGAGTCGCAGGTGGCTCGATACCCAGGCAGCCGCAAGTTCGAGCGTGCCTTGTGGATAGATAGAGCCCCCCCATTCTTTTCCCTTTCCTTTAGGTGAATAAGACAAAATGTTCTCAAACTGCAGCGATTGTTGTGCCCAAGGAGGGGACGACAGTCAAAACCAGCAACAACAGCAATCTGGTCAACCGAACCAAGCCCAGCTAAATGTTCCCGCTAATGCCCACCTCCATGCAACCGCAGAGTCTGTGCGATCTGTCATGCTTGAAGAAAGGACAGAAAGGGAAAGGGCAGTTGCTGTTTCAGAGCAAACTGAGCGCCAGTGGGTAAGATTTCCGGCTCTGGCGGCTAGCGCCCCGCTCAGTGTATGTGCGTTCGATCCAGTGTTAGACCTAGATGACCTTGGATCAATGCTAGAATAGCAGTAGTCCTGCGCGTCACTAATGAGTCGGCTGTGCTTAGCAAGTCGCTCTTGGCATGCACAACTGATTCCGGCGTTCACACCACAAGCCACTGTGGCTACTTCTCCTCTCGATTCCTCGATAGAGGCTCCTGCGTATAATGTTGGATCCCACCCTATGCGCATGATTTATTCTTGTCGGGTGTGCTCTCAGGTGGCGATTACCGCCTACCAGCCAGTTGATACTGTGGTAAAGACTGTGGAGGTCCCAGTTGTTAGGACGATCGAAACATATGTGCCCAAGGTTGTTATTGAAGAGAAGATCGTCGAGGTCCCCAAATTCGTGCCTGAATATGTAGAGAAGGTATGCTTTGCCCCTGAGATTACACATGCACAGCTTCTTTGTGCAGCTCCATTCCATGTCGATGAAAGTATTCTTACTGAACTTCGCAGATCGTGGAAGTCCCCGAGGTCAAGGTGGTAGATAAGATCGTTGAGGTTCCGCGCTATGAATACCAGTACAAGTACTTACCCAAGATTGAAACCCAAGAAAACATTATCCAGCGCCCGAAATACGAGACCAAATACGTAGAGAAGATTGTCGAGGTGCCCCAAGTCAAGGAAGTCGTACGCTATCAGGATGTCGAAGAAATCGAGGAGGTTATCAGGTGAGCAGAACTGATCACGCCAATCCTGTGTGGGCTTGTGCATATACGTACATTGCTGTACAGAGTGCAGAAAGAGTATCATATTTTCTTCTTCCGTGTTGACTGCGAACCGTTCAGGTATGTGCCAAAAGGCCAGGTGGCTACAGAGGAATGGGCAAAGCTGAAGGCAAAGCATGAGCAGGAAGTTAAAGTGGAAAGAGAGGCTAGAGAGGCCCAGTACAAGGCGGAGCAGGAATATCAAGAGCTAATTGCAGAGGAGCAAGCAGCCTATGAGGCTAAACGCATGGGATTGCCTAGAGGACCAGCCCCTGCAATGCCTCCAGTGAGTTAAAAAAAGCTTTGTCTTACTGAATTTCTAGCGAAGGACGGTATACTAGCGCTTTTACGATTTTGGGTCGGTGCCGGTGTATTAGGCAGGTCAAGAACTGTTTGTTATTGCTGAAATTGCAGGCTCCACGTTTGGAACAAGTCTTCAAGCCAAAGGTCGTCAAAACCGTTGAAATCCAGAAACACGTTCCAGTTTCAGTGGATGTCCCCGTGCCTTATATGGTCCCAAAGCCCATTGTCGTCCCAGTTCAGGTGCCGGTGCTAAAGTTCAGAGACCATTTCGTCCCCGTTCCTGTTCGGCGTCGCGTGGTTCCTCGCGTCCGGTGGACCAACGAGGTTTATGAAGTTGAGTGCATCAAGGAGAAACCCTTCCTTCAGGTTCAGGATATCATTAAGCCAGTACCGTGCGATGTTGAGATCAAGGTGCACGAATTTGTGGAGAAGGCACAGCCAATTAATCCTGCTGAGCTCTCTCAAGCAGACGTTCACGCTATGTGGATGAGAGTTAACGCCGATTTGGCGGAGAGGAGGAAGGAGGAGCTCGGCGATAAATATCCATACGTCCAGCATCCTGAAGGCACCGTATTCGGTGAGCCGGGCAGCAAGAGACCAGACGAAAGTGCAGAAGGAGCTGAAGTGAGCGACCCCGAAGCTCGTGAAGGAGTAGAGCCTCTCGCCCTACATCCAGGACACCCACTGAACATGACATACTTGCAGAACGAATGGATCAAGAAGGAGACAACTGAAACCCATGAGATGTACACACCTGAATGGTTTGAAGCTCACCAAAAGGCATTGCACAGCATGGCGATGCAGTACCCGACTCAGGTACAGCTATCAGCTGAACAGGCCGCCAGACTTCAACAAGATTCTCATGCCTTTGGCGAGGCACCTTGGGTTGAGGTGGATGAGCACGGACTGCCAAAGACGAGGGCTCAGCAAGCGGCGAAGCCTGCATCATGCTGCCCCGTCTGCTCAGCAGCCTGTGGAGGAAGCAGTGGAGCCTGCTGTACTTGCAGTGGCAACTAAATTTGCCAATGGCTTGCTGGAATGCATGGTATTCCCTTTTTGCACAGCGTGGAACTTGGTGTTCCCGGCCAACCTTAAATAACAAAGGAGCCTTAGGAAGTTGCCAATTTACGGAAGTTATCCGGAGATCTCTCGCAGTAATTCATCGTTCCAAATTCAGAGACTTTACGGATGTGTAAAGTAGCTATGCAAAGCAATTGTGACCATCTCTTCAGCTGCAGTGCCATATGCTTCCTTGTATATCAATCTGGCATTCATCTTATAACGAATCTGGGGCAAGTATCTACAGCAACTCATAATTTAGCTGTGGCTAGGGTGATCCTGGCTACCAATGGAGGCCCGATTCACGGCGGCTGCCTGTAGGCAGTGCTGCCTTAGAACAGTGTTTCATGGCATTGATTCGGTGACGACTACTTGCTGGTGCGTGCACCAATCTCGCTCTGTCGAATGGACGGAACAAGTCTAGCTAATTATTGAAAAATAAGGTTACATTATAGGAGAATGATATGATGAGGGCTTGGCAAGAAGAGGCATCTGCTGGGGCCGTGCAACGCACAAACAAATCGCTATGTTGACCACAGACACATCAGATGTTTATTCCTTCAAGTATTTGCACAGCCCAGAGTTGTAGTATTGCTTGAATGCCTCCTCCACCATAGGCTTTGTTAGTGATACGTCTTCGAGTGTGTAGTTGTGTTTCGAGAGCTTCCTGCGGGTATTCCTATCCTGATGACAGAATTCAGTCATGCGTTCGCGTGCCTGCTCGGTCAGCGGAATGTCGAAGTGGCTGTAAATCTTGGTTACGGTGCCCAAGGGATCATCAATCAAATCTTTGTACTGCACGTCAAGTATTTGGTTCTTTAGATCTGGCCTGGTTGCACGGAAGTCCAGAGCTCGGTTGATCATTCTAGACATTGCTTCTAACTCGAGCTTCCCAAGTTCTGCAGGGTTCACCGAGTCAAGGAGTGACTGCTGAGCACACCTCACCAGGCTGGCCCAGCTTGCCACAGTATCTTTGGGGTCCCTGAGAAAAACAAATTAAGAATGCGCACTACTGTGGCATTAATCCAAGGAACTAGTATTTAGGCAGCTCGACATCCCGTGACGTTGAGTACAGAAGGCTCCCTCGACATGTGCTTACCTGTGCATGAAAATAATCCTTGCATCTGGGTAGGTGTCGAAAAGTGCATCAAGAGTGAAGAGGTGGAATGGCATCTTTAGAAGCCAACGATCAGCAACGCGTTGGTATTGCAGATGCTGAAGGAATCGCTTATGGAATTTATATGCGTTCTTCATTTCCTGGTAGTCATTAGCATACAGCCACTTGCGATACGACGGGACATTAAATTCGGTGCAAATGGAATAGCATCTGCCGCAGTGCTCAAGGATAACAAAATCTTCTTCTGGAAGTTCGGCACTCTGTGCATGGATGCTTATCCATTCCTCGGACAAAGCCAGCTGGCTATCGAGCACTTCCTGTGCAAAGCTGATTCTTGGATCCTGTACAAAAAGGGCACATCGCATTGGGCAGACGCAAACTTTTGAGCAGCATTGTTTCTACAATTGTCATCACAAGCAACGGGAAACGGCTGTGGAGCTTATTCTTGCAGTGTGCCCACACGTACGCGGTTCCACGATTCAGGGTCGTTGCTGAGTCCCTTTTGGTAGTAGTGGCCATTATTGCCGTATGGGGCAATCATTTCGCAGTAACGGGCTGAACGATTGGATATGTCAGTGGCCATAATGTTCTGAAGGAACGTTGTGCCTGTACGATTCAGCCCAACAATGATCAGTGGCTTCTTGACCTCTAACTGCTCAATTTCTGGGTGGTTGAGCCTCATATTTTCCATGTACATGAGGTTCATGAGCTGCTGTCTGACGGTACGGAACATTGCTAGTTTGCCACAGAACGACGGGTTGGATTCCTGGAGAAGTGAGTCTTTCAAGATATGTAGTGGCTTCATGAAGTAGTCATGATCTTTCCCTAGAGAGTCTAGTCCTGAGATTCTCTTTGCATCCTCCAGGCACGCCTCAGGATCGACGCGAATAGCTTTAGAATTCTTGGGGAAAAAGCCGGATTGAACACTGAGAACAGAGTAGCACTTGCACACGAGGAGGAAGACTATTCCAAGGTGCAAGAGTCAGTCAGAATCTAGGCTTTTGCAAAAACTTGAAACAGGTCCAAAAAACGTTTGCTAAAACACTTGCTGACCTGTAGAGTAGTGAATTTTTGAAGACATCTCTTTGGTCTGGCCACCTCGCGCTAGGCAGCGCCTCGAAGATATTCTTGGTTTCTATGGGGAAATCTTTTGTGCGTACTTCGGAGTCAAACCAATACTTTCTCATGAACTGGATTAGAGGCACAAACTTGAAAACGGGCGACTCTGGGCCACGAGCTTTGACCGCAGCAAGGAATTCGTCGATATGTACACCTTTGTACGCAATCCCAAGTTCTTGACTCCAGAGTTCCAGATGGTCCCTGATAATTAATTCAGGCGGAAATAAACCAGACACCGCAGCCAGATGAATACGAGCACAACAATGCATGCCTCTAAAGCTAAGGCACTCCTAGCGAGCGTAGAAAGTCTCACCCTGTTATGGTTCGAGGGTCGAATAAGTGGTACAAGAAGTGTTTAGGCTCCTTCAGGAAAGACACCCCAACCTGCAGTAGCAAGCACAACACTTTGCGAGTACGTCGGCGGCGGTCCTCCCAGTGCTGCCTCCCAAGATGAAAGAACCAGCAAGCCCCAGTGTCACTGACAGTGGTTGTGTGATTAGAAAAAAGAGCGAGTGCCTACCAGCATTTGACAGATAGTGTCAACCGGTGTGAGCGGAGCAGCAGCGCAGCCGACAGGGAATATTCCTTCTTGGACAGTAGACACCATAAGGGCAGTTGCGTAATCTGTTGGGTTTGTGTAGCCCGACGCGTAAGCCACGTAGGTGTTTGGTAGGCGGTAAATGAAGACAGGAAGCCCCTTCTCCTTTGCACTACAAAGAACCAGCTCAGCGGCCCATTTCGACCACGGATATCCCATTCTGAGAGGAGGATAGAAAGCCTCCATCTCCTCTGGTGTAGGCCTGCTGTCTTCCGTGATGACATAGTCCTGGTATGCTCCGGTAAACTCGCAGAAGAAAGCTGGGAACTGCCCGAGGGTGGAAGCAAAGTGCAGCGGCTTCAATCGATTCCTCGTGCAGAAATCGATAATTCCAAGCAGGCACAGGACGTTTGATGAACGAAGTCGTGCATAGTTGCTTAGTAGGTTGACGTCACCTCCTGTATGATAGACAATATCGACCTTCTTCGAAAGCTGCTCGAATTTTTCTTCCCCAAGACCCAAATCGGGGAGGGTAAAATCACCGGCCAGCGGGATGATCCGATTGCAGTACGCTTCCTTCCAGCACTTTGCCTCTTTGCATGCCTGCCTGATTCGGTCAAGCGCGTGCCCTGAGTCTTTGGCCCGGACGATGCAAATAACCTCCAAGTCTGCCGAAGCTTCCAAGAGTACAGAAAGCTGAATGCGACCAACAAATCCTGTGGCGCCAGTTAGCAGAGCGATTCGGTATTTCTCCGGAAAAACGATGGGTTCGATGCTCGTAACATCAAAGGTCAGCTTGTTTTTAAGCATTTCGACGTCTTCTGTGGGATGCGGAACACGCGTTGCGACTCGCGGCTTCCGCTGAGTATCAGACATTGCTCCTGTGGGGTTTGCATATGCGTCTCTGAGTTCTTCCCATGCGACGTTCAGGCGGTCAAAGTCTTCTGGGGCTGTGACCCCAAGCGTCTCGAGAGCACTCACAATGTCTTCGACTGAAGCCATGCCGCTAAGGTTCTCATATGATGACGTCAGCGAGTCTACGTACAACGTGTATCTCTCGGCAGGCACGAGGACAGACATGAGCCACTGGTCAATCGTTGTGTGCGAGGAATTCACCAGCGTCCCTCCAGCACCGGCGGCATCATCTGCGATATGGGCCCTGTTCAATATGTACTCCGCAATGTCTTCCACGCTGGGATTCTCAAACATCAGATTCTGAGGGAGCTTAATTCCAGTTTTTTCAGCAACGCAGTTGCGGAACTCAACTGCCCCGAGGGAGTCAAGTCCTAAATCTATGAGCGGCGTGGAAGCCCCCGGCTTCTCCGTAGACCCAGACACTGTCTGCGCAATGTCCACAAGAATTTCAACAAGTGCCCCCTTGCTTATTGAACTCAGGTCGATCGAGGCACTGAGGCTGGCCGTGCTGACAGTAGACACCTCAGAAAAGAAGGGGGGTGGGTCGAACGCGTAGCGCCTCAGGAACTTTCGCCATACCAACGCCTGGGCACACACGACGCCTTGCTGCGGAGCTTTCAGCACGTCCTGCAAAACTCTTGTACCAAGCTCATTGCTTATTCCCATCATACCCGCCTTGTCAAGATGCTGCTTCAAGCCAGCTGCCATTCCCTGCTCGATCCACGGCCCCCACTGAATGCTCTGACCACACAAACCGTTCGAGCGACGCCAAGATGCAAGGGCATCCAGACATGCATTCGCCGCTGAATAGTTCGCTTGCCCAAAGT